>NC_057800.1:271006332-271029226 GCF_018294505.1 Triticum aestivum | reverse complement strand
GGCGGCGGCTCGGATCGCAGTGGACAGGGCTGGGGGTGTCCATGGCCGCGGCCGGTGGTGGCAGCAGCAGTAGGAAGGGGAATAGGTAGAGGAAGTCATGGGGGCCTCATAGGCGCTGACAACAGTGAAGGAGACGGACAGGAGTGGCAGGCGTGACAGGCGTCATTATTTTTTTTTAGTGAAAAGCATCGCTCTGTTAGGAAAGAGAGAGCTGTACAGGAGAGTCTGAGGAAGATGATTGTTTCGGAAAAGCTGAGAAGATAAGTTAACAGGGGATGGGCTTGACTGATCAGTCTGCCTGCTTTTCTTCATTTCTCCTCTCTGTACAGCACACGTGCATGTGCTATTTTGATTGATTAGCCTGATACATTTTGCTATCAACGCACACTAGAACGTAGTATCAACTATTTAAATTAAAATGGTTGCACAGCATCAAGATGTTACATCATGTTTGTATTTAATTAGCAGGAACTAAGTATGGTGGTGAAATGGTTGTTGCATTGGTAGTTATAAAATATTATTGAAATATAGGAGAGAATATAGAGGATGTGAATATAAACTATCTGCTGGAGAGCTGTGAGATATACATGAGGAATCCTTTTAAACCATAGTCTACATGGGGATATATATATAGACTATCAAATTTAGAGCATCTACTAGAGATGCTCTAAACACCCTAAAGTTCACCACAAGCCAATGCTAGTCCATATGATTTTGATTAGCAACAGTCAAAAAAAAAAGTGAAAGATTGACCGCAAAACTGGATGTTGACAGAACATACAAAACAATTAAATACTTACTTTCTTGTGTCGGTAGGTGCCATAACTATTGCAATTGCCTCAGGTAGCATGACCTGTTGATACAATAATGTCAAACACATTTGCTCAAATGAATTGTAGAAAATCATGATGCAGAGTACACGTACACTACATGATTTGTGGTTGTATATATACTATATGTTTGTATACTATATTTAATGCCAAAGTGAGTTATCTAAAAAAAATACAAGTGGGCCCATAATTTTCATTATATTTGTGAAATACGCACATATTTGTATGTAAAAAAGGAGTATGCCCAAAATATGGCACATGCTACCTAAAAAGTACTCCCTCGGTACATAAATATAAGACGTTTTAGAGAGTTGTGTCAAGTCTCTACGCCTTATATTTATGTATGGAGGGAGTAGCATACATGCTTTGCTACCTAAACATTCTTATATACTACATACTACGAGTATATGCACTCCGGTATGATAGATACTACCTAGAACATAGGAAATACAAGTGGGAGTGACTACAAGTGGAAACATTTATTCTACCGAAGTTAAGAGGGGTCAAGCATCTTTGGATACACAAAGTTAAGAGGGGTCAAAAACAAACAGAAGGAATTGTCTTGTGGACACGGGGGGAAAGTAGGCATCCGAATACATGATACAAATGAAACAATAGGATAAGCAAGATTAACAAATGAAACAAATATCATTTTAAATATTGATCTAAAAATATGCTTGCAAATATGCATTCTAGATTTTTCATATTGTATAGCATCTCATCAATAAGTAGAGTTACAGAATCTTGATATACAATTAATTTCTTCATGTTTTCGTTATCTGAAAACATACGATTGTACTGTGAGACAAATGACGTCATCGAGTGTTGAGGGCAACAACAAAAATGCTATAATGGAACTGCCCACCAAATAAGTGGTAATGGTACTGAGAGGTCCAGTCTGCCAACATTACCTGGTACGAATAATGATTATGGAGGTCAATAGAGGACAGGAAACAGGACTGCGTTGGATGTGTCTGGAAAGGAAAGCAGACAATTAGTGACGAAAGCAACCTTTTTTATGACAACAGAAGCGAGCGGTCAGGCAGTCAACAAATAAATAATATCCCCAAGTACCAAGCTATGGCTAGGTATGGAGTACCGTACTTATGCAGTTATGCCTACTTCTGTAACACTTACTTTTTTGAGGACTACTTCTGTAACACGTATTGCCATATGGCATCTACTTATTACCATTTGGTAGAATTCAGATGGCTAATACTAAAACAGCAATGTGTTACCACATCCATCTTTGAAACAAATATTGCATGAGATACAACTGAGAGTGCCATGAATCTCCTTGAACCAATATTAAATAGGAATTTACACATTTTCAACAACACTGATTTTGTTTATGTTACATTCTATCAAGTCCATGATTCGGTGACATGGCCTAGTGCAAAAACATAACACAAAGGGCAGCCCGGTGCACGTAGCTCCCGCTTGCGCAGGGTCCGGGGAAGGGTCCGGCCGCTTTGGGTCTGTAATACGCAGCCTTTCCCTACAATTCCTGCAATAGGCTGTTTCCAGGACTCAACCCGTGACCTCATGGTCACAAGGCAACAGCTTTACCGCGGCAAAAACATAACACAACATTGCAAGAAAGCAATACATATACATACAGATCTAGTTGCAAAACCATGATTTCACCTATCAACTATGGAAGATGCCCTTGTGGCACCGCACCACCTTCCATTGTGTATGGGAAGTGCATGAAGCATTGTCCACAATTAGGCAACATGGATCTAAATCATGTAATACACGTAATTACATGGACAAATGTCGATTTCAAGGTGACAATTGTAAGCATATCAGCGAGATTCTCAAAATAAAAGTGGCACGCCAATTCAAGCAAAAGGGTTTGATAGCATAGTATCCAGCTTTGTAACAACAAAGGTTTTAAACAGAGTTTCTTCAGTTATGAATTATGAAGACAAAGAACTAAAGAAAATGTATTAATTGATATATCTTTAAATATATTGTTAACAGATTACATATACCTTATTGGCTTGAGCAAACAACAAACAGCATCAATGGTGCATAAAATTCTTTAAACTGAACTTACATGAATCCAACCAAGGGTGAATAGTGAGCCCTTGTCCTGAACTTCAAATAGTTCTTCTTCATTTGTAGCTTCACACTGTCAAAAAAGAAAGCAATGTATTATTAATACAGTAAACAACCTAGTCAACGAAAGATACAAGAACAACTTACCGAATCAGATGTAGATTTCTGCTTTGGAATTATTAAGGTTGTAATATGAAAAGTTCTCTTTTTCTACATGAAAAATACAATGTGATGTCAGTAGTCGAGCAAAATAACTGTTCTCATTTCCGGAATAACATACATACCAGGGTACCAGCAAGAACCCCACAAGTTTCTAAACTTCTTTTAGTGTTCGCCTCAGCAACCCTTAGAAAACACTCCATCAACTTCACCGGCTAACAAAGTTGAAATCATCAGTCAAGATAACTGTATAGGAATACATAAGTTACAAACAAATACAGAGCAATATATCATTTCAAATGGAATCGGGTGTAATTTGAACTTACAACATGCAAGTTATGATAACGACCGGTTTCTGATATAGCAAGTCCTTGTGTTGGATCACCAACTCTTGATGGAGAAATTGCGGGTGCGCGATCAGGATGTACTTCTGCCAGGACTGGCGGGGGTGAAGGCTGTCTGATATTCAACTGGGACAATTCTCCCTCCAGACTAGCAGAAGGTGTAGAGGTGCATTCTTCTGCTGGTGCAGACCATCGACCATCATCAAGAGATAGAACAGATTGCATATCATCGTTATCTTTTGTAGTGCTATCAGGATATGTGGTACTGGGACCATGCAGACCATCTTGGTTCAACATAGCCGGCACTAGACTGCAGAAGCAACAGAGTGATAATGTCACACTGAGCAGACTAATTTCCATATAAATTATACATATGTTTGGTTTACTCTTCTAATCTCTCTTCTACTCAAATATTGTATTAGCTTCATTGAATTTGTCTAGTCAAATCCCGCTTTCTTTCTAAATCTAGTCCATACAATTAAAACAATTTGGAGGCAATGAGATAGTTAAATTATTTATGTTTGTTCAGTGGATTCCACTCAAAATAGTTCAATGCATACATGAATCTCAATAGGCTTCCAGGTCTCAAACAGAGTAGAAAGACCAATGAGGCCCTGTTTGGATCGTCGTGTTCTTTTGAAATACACCTGTAAAGAATACGGGTCTCAGCTCATCGTTTTATTTCCGTTCGAGATTTGCTAAGCAGCCGGTAAGATACAGGTGTAAAACATACACCTCCGTATTTAATTACAACCAATCCAAGCACGGCCTTAGGGCGGCTTTCAAAAAAGAAAGAGCACGCCATTTTTAAAACTGAACGAAACTTTGCGCAAGGTAAGAAAAAATGAGACAAAAAAACAGAATTTGTATTAGAGATATTATGCTGAAACTATCTCAAATCTCACCTTGTCATATCACTTTGTGTAAATTCAAGATTGCATGGATATTGGACCTGCATTAAGCAGAAATAAATTTGTAAGATAATGGTTGCCCATGATCAAATTCTCATGCAAACATGTTGGGGGAAATGTAACGAAAGCAAACATGCCTTGACTGCAGCAACAGGCCCATTCCATTGTCCATGAAGCCCATTAGGCCCTAATATTGAATGTCTAGCCAGTGTCTCTTCTTTCGGAAAAGGCAGATTTACAAATCTGAATAATTTAGCCAGAAAGTGAAAAGAGTCTAGCTTAGTACACCGATAAAAAGTATTCCAACAACAAATCTATAACACTAAATGACTGTGGATGTCAGGCAAAGTAATGGAACTTTTTGTCTAAAAAAAGCGCATCGTATAAAGGAGCAAACAGAGACTATGAAAATATCAAGTCACATGCATGCAACTAGAAGAGAAGCAGCAATTCATCCTTTCAGTCCCAAACAAATTGGGGTAGGCTAGAGTTGGAACCTATAAGATCTCGAAACTTAGTCATAGTTCTGGCACGTGGATTTTCCAGTCCTTCAGGTCTCTCTTTACGGACTCCTCCCATGTCAAGTTTGGTCTACCCCGATCTCTCTTGACATTATCAGCACGCTTTAATCTTCTGCTATGCGTCAGCATTTCTGGAGGAATGATGTTGGCTCTTCACATTCAACCTTTTGCCCCTTGCTAGAGGATGATGTTTCTCTGCTTAACAACTCCGAAATGTGTACAGTGTAGAATGACCAATCACCAGAAACAATTAATGTGGTGCCAAACTTCAAATATCCACTTATAAAACTGTAGGACAGCCAGACAAATTGATAAACACGACTAAACTCTGCCATGAAAAAACTATGTTCTTGTATTAATAAAAAGAACTCATAAACCAGAGCTAGATCTCTGAAATCTCCTAATTCAACCGACTAGTCAGAGAAAGACTGATAATTGACCTGATTCAAATGCAGGAAAGCATGCGGTCCCATAATTAAGTTAGGACCCCGATAAGTGCCAAACGTGTGGCACGAACACATGGCAACTCCGAACGTTTTTTATGGCAAGTTTAGTGACGCGAGGATGGCAACTCTCTTTTCAGATGGCAAATTTCAGTTTTTTTTTACGTTTTTTTTCGGATGGCAACTTTAGTTGTAAAAACATCAGGGCCGGAGTGCTTCGTGCCACACGTGTGGCACTTATCATCTAGATTAAGTTACTGTGTTGCTTATGAAGTGTACCCTTTAAACCTAACTTTTTGGCTTAAGAAATTGATCAAGTTACCAGAGTGGTTTAGGTTAGCTATCAAACATGTCAACTAGCCTTCCTCTTTCATAATTGGTGGACAACCGTTCAATCTGGAAATCACTCAGGCACTACTTTTACTTCAGCCAAATGAAACACAGCATATCATACACACAAATATGAACAGAAGATACACATACTGTTTGCGGATCTGCCTATCAGTTTGGATACTTGTCCGTGATGCCACGTGATGCCTCCCGTCTGGGTAGAATTTTTGCAATGAACCTACAAATGGCTGGAGAAGGGAAGGAATGAGAAAGAATAGCCAGAAAGAACACCTGGCAAACTGACAGTACATAACTCGTTTTCCACAAAATGATTGCAAACTACGAAATGTTGCACAATCCCATATTACCTGTGTGGAATATGTGGTTGGAGGATGCTTCTCCGTCCTTAAACTTGCAGCATGGGTTCCATTCAGACCATTAGCTTCCGGGCTACCCCTTCTGTTATGTTCAACGAGCTGCCGCTTCACAACTGGCTTCAGAGACTCAAGCTCATTGACAACATCAATGAGTGTCTACAACAAAACAGTCAATCAGACAAACAAGCGCACGGGGAGGGGGAGGGTAGATTAGTCAACATGACCAATCGGAACTGTAAATTCTACATCATATATTATACATATAAGGCTCAAGATGTGCTATGTGATCATGAAAACTAATACTTTAAATGTTTGATAACATAAATAGAGTAGTTAGTGAGCGCGTAAGAGGAATTACAGAGGAGTTGGCGTTTCTGACGAACTCTGCTTCCCTCAACTTGAATACGGGGTAGTCACGGTGCTTGGGGATGGTCTCACACAGCAAGCTGCAGCCGGTCAGAGTCAGATGTTAACTGATCATCATCATCACAATAGTAAGAAGCGAATATCAGGATGAATCAATCAACGTTCAGCCAACCTCGTATATCTCAGGAGGATGACATACAGGTCGAGGATGTTCTTCTCATCTCGATATATCTTGGCCTGCGCACCACATAAAAGCACAACATTTTAGCACCGTCTGGAACAAAAACACGGTAGCACTGACGTTAATTACGTACTACAGACCAAATTCACCACACCGCGCGTTAACAGAACAAGAAAACTACCGCGAATTGCGAAAGAACAGCTAGAAGCTAAATTTCAGCCCCAAAAGGCCAGATCTATAGTGGCGGTAGGAATTCCGAGCGAGAGATTTGGAAGATGGTTAGGGTTTGACCTGGCGGAGGAGGGTGCCCGCGATGCGGAAGTAGTAGGGAAGGCTGATGCGGTGGTCGACGGCGATCGGCCGCGCGCAGGCCTCGATGCTGATGATGCCCTTGGCTGGCTGCGGTGGCCCCATGGCCTTCTCTTGTGAGCTCCTCTGCTCCTCCGGCGAGAAGTTCGCGACGAGAATTAGCGACGCGGGTTAGGAAAGGAGAGGCAGACCTCAGGAATTAGTCACACACTCGCATTCCGCGTGGCGAAGTAATCGTTCTTGCGGTTGTACCCTTAGGATTATGGAAATTGACGTGTTTTTATGTAACTTCTATTGTTTTTTATGTTTGCTACTAGATCATGAAAGCGCGCGTTGCTGCGCCCGTCAATTTTTGTTAGATTGATAAGAACTTCATAAAGTAAGTGAATGTGCAAAACATGAGATATCATTTTTGTATAAATTGACCAATATATCATTAAGTTATCAAAGGAGAGAAATTTAACCAGTTTGCAGTGAAGAAGTGTGGAAGAGAAGATTGGGTGCGTGTTAACATGACCATCTAGCAACCTATCTTCCTCACAACAAGCTTTCGCCCCGCTTGTCATTTTGATGCATGGCTGCTAGAAATATATATATGAGAAGATGTGAATAGATTAAAGTTTGCTGAAAGTTCAACATTCATTCATGTTTAGGATATGAGATTGAAAAAACAAACACACATATTCACGAAAAAATAGTAGAGATCGATTAATACTTGAACTAAGTCTTGCTAATACATTGTAGTAGTACATAAATGCTTGAAAAATGTGCATGTTGCTAGGCCGGTGCCATCGCCAAAGGGAAGTGTGTAGCATTTGGTCATCCAACAGGGGAAGATTACGGTAGAGCCTGGCCAGTGGTAACACATGCCATTATGCCAACTTCCATAAATCTAGTATATAGAATATGTATGATAGTGAAGAGGATCACAAGCTAAAGACGCAAACTAATTATATTGCAAGGATAACTTATTGAAAAAAAATACTTTGTGAAACCAATGAGGTAGATGATATATATAGTCTGCAAAATATTAATTATTTGCATTCTTCAAGTAAGCATCCTAATAAGTTCATATTTTCATCACCGGCGAACTTTTTTATGACTACAAAGTTGAAATACATGTAGTTTCTGCCAGAATTGATGTATAATTAAAAGGCATACTTTGTCAGTTCACCTCACAACTTAAATGAGAACATAGGGAGACCCAGGGTAGGTTACTTTGTCAAGTCATATGAGTTTTTAAGTCTACTTCAATGCGCATGTGCCTGTGACTTCGTGCTCCCCATCAACAGGATATTCTGTCAATTTTATCATCATGAAGTTCCTCATTAATCTTCTGCATGGTTAGGCAAATTGGATACGTGTGGAAAATAAGACAATGCTATGAAGCTTTCCGTCTTGTCATATACCTCGTCGTCTCGATAGCGAGGGATGTCGGAAGGAGGCGAGAGCATACATGAAAAAACAACAATGGTTAGAAGAGGTTCTGCCGTACCAATGGTTGTGGATCAAGATGAGGAGGTGTGTCGCGGGGAGCACGACAGGAACTGCAGGCTGCAGCACAACTTCGAATTTATGGTGTCCATCAGGGGCGAAGAGCAGGGTATCCAGGAACTGAATGACGTTTTCTGCGAGTTGCGGAGCGCAGCGCGAGAGAGAATTATATGCAGCCGTTCTCACCCACTACCCACACTCCTCTCGCCTCCTTCCGACATCCCTCGCTATGAAGCTTTCCGTCTTGTCATATACCTCGTCGTCGCCAGCTTAACGTATTTATTTGGATGACATCCGCTCATCCGCGATGCCATCATCAAAGGGAAGTGTGTAGCACTTGGTCATCCAACATGAAAAGATTACGGTGGAGCCTGGCCAGTGGTAACTGGCGTTGGTAGCATGATGCTCTCCAAGAGAGGTATAGTCGTGGGCGAGGAGAGGGGAACACATGCCATTATGCTAACTTCCATGAATCTAGTATATAGAATATGTATGATGGTGAAGAGGATCACAAGCTAAAGATGCAAACTAATTATATTGCAAGGATAACTTATTGAAAAAAAATACTTTGTGGAACCAATGACGTAGATGATATATATGGTCTGCAAAATATTAATTATTTGCATTCTTTAAGTAAGCATCCTATTAAGTTCATATTTTCATCAACGGCGAACTTCTTCATGACTACAAAGTTGAAATACATGTAGTTTCTGCCAAAATTGATGTATAATTAAAAGGCATACTTTGTCAATTCACCTCGCAACTTAAATTAGAACATTGGGAGAGACCCAGGGTAGGTTACTTTTTTAAGTCATATGAGTTTTTAAGTCTACTTCAATGCGCATGTGTCTGTGACTTCGTGCTTCGCATCAATAGGATATTCTGTCAATTTTATCATCATGAAGTTCCTCATTAATCTTCTGCATGGTTAGGCAAACTGGATACATGTGGAAAATAAGACAATGCTTCAATTTACATGCTTAGACTGACTGAGAGCATACATGAAAAAAACAACAATGGTTAGAAGAGGTTCTACCGTACCAATGGTTGTGGATCAAGATGAGGAGGTGTGTCGCGGGGAGCAGGACAGGAACTGCAGGCTGCAGCACAACTTCGAATTTATGGTGTTCATCAGGGGCGAAGAGCAGGGTATCCAGCAACTGAATGACGTTTTCTACGAGTTGCGGAGCGCAGCGCGAGAGAGAATTATATGCAACCGTTCTCACCCACTACCCACACTCCTCTCGCCTCCTTCCGGCATCCCTCGCTACGAAGCTTTTCGTCTTGTCAAATACCTCGTTGTCGCCAGCTTAGCGTATTTATTTGGATGACATCCGCTCATCCGCGGTGCCATCGCCAAAGGGAAGTGTGTAGCACTTGGTCATCCAACATGGGAAGATTACGGTGGAGCCTGGCCAGTGGTAACTGGCACTAGTAGCATGATGCTCTCCAAGAGAGGTATAGTCGTGGGCGAGGAGAAGGAAACACATGCCATTATGCCAACTTCCATGAATCTAGTATATAGAATATGTATGATGGTGAAGAGGATCACAAGCTAAAGATGCAAACTAATTATATTACAAGGATAACTTATTGAAAAAAATACTTTGTGGAACCAACGAGGTAGATGATATATATGGTCTGCAAAATATTAATTATTTGCATTCTTCAAGTAAGCATCATAATGAGTTCATATTTTCATCAACGGCGAACTTCTTCATGACTACAAAGTTGAAATACATGTAGTTTCTGTCAGAATTGATGTATAATTAAAAGGCATACTTTGTCAGTTCACCTCATAACTTAAATTAGAACATTGAGAGAGACCCAGGTTAGGTTACTTTGTCAAGTCATATGAGTTTTTAAGTCTACTTCAATGCGCATGTGCCTGTGACTTCGTGTTTCGCATCAATAGGATATTCTGTTAATTTTACCATCATGAAGTTCCTCATTAATCTTCTGCATGGTTAGGCAAATTGCATACGTGTGGAAAATAAGACAATGCTTCAATTTACATGCTTAGACTGACTGAGAGCATACATGAAAAAACAACAATGGTTAGAAGAGGTTCTACCGTACCAATGGTTGTGGATCAAGATGAGGAGGTGTGTCACGGGGAGCAGGACAGGAACTGCAGGCTGGAGCACAACTTCGAATTTATGGTGTCCATCAGGGGCGAAGAGCAGGGTATCCGGGAACTGAATGACGTTTTCTGCGAGTTGTGAAGCGCAGCGCGAGAGAGAATTATATGCAGCCGTTCTCACCCACTAGCCACACTCCTCTCGCCTCCTTCCGGCATCCCTCGCTACAAAGCTTTTCGTCTTGTCATATACCTCGTCGTCGCCAGCTTAACGTTTTTATTTGGATGACATCCGCTCATCTGCGGTGCCATCGCCAAAGGGAAGTGTGTAGCACTTGGTCATCCAACATGGGAAGATTACGGTGGAGCCTGGCCAGTGGTAACTGGCGCTGGTAGCATGATGCTCTCCAAGAGAGGTATAGTCGTGGGCGAGGAGAGGGAAACACATGCCATTATGCCAACTTCCATGAATCTAGTATATAGAATATGTATGATGGTGAAGAGGATCACAAGCTAAAGATGCAAACTAATTATATTGCAAGGATAACTTATTGAAAAAAAAATACTTTGTGGAACCAATGAGGTAGATGATATATATGGTCTGCAAAATATTAATTATTTGTATTCTTCAAGTAAGCATCCTAATAAGTTCATATTTTCATCAACGGCGAACTTCTTTATGACTATAAAGTTGAAATACATGTAGTTTCTGCCAGAATTGATGTATAATTAAAAGGCATACTTTGTCAGTTCACCTCACAACTTAAATTAGAACATTGGGAGAGACCCAGGGTAGGTTACTTTGTCAAGTCATATGAGTTTTTAAGTCTACTTCAATGTGCATGTGCCTGTGACTTCGTGCTTCGCGTCAATAGGATATTCTGTTAATTTTACCATCATGAAGTTCCTCATTAATCTTCTGCATGGTTAGGCAAATTGCATACGTGTGGAAAATAAGACAATGCTTCAATTTACATGCTTAGACTGACTGAGAGCATACATGAAAAAACAACAATGGTTAGAAGAGGTTCTACCGTACCAATGGTTGTGGATCAAGATGAGGAGGTGTGTCGCGGGGAGCAGGACAGGAACTGCAGGCTGCAGCACAACTTCGAATTTATGGTGTCCATCAGGGGCGAAGAGTAGGGTATCCGGGAACTGAATGACGTTTTCTGCGAGTTGCGGAGCGCAGCACGAGAGAGAATTATATGCAGCCGTTCTCACCCACTACCCACACTCCTCTCGCCTCCTTCTGGCATCCCTCACTACGAAGCTTTTCATCTTGTCATATACCTCGTCGTCGCCAGCTTAACGTATTTATTTGGATGACATCCGCTCATCCGTGGTGCCATCGCCAAAGGGAAGTGTGTAGCACTTGGTCATCCAACATGGGAAGATTACGGTGGAGCCTGGCCGGTGGTAACTGGCGCTGGTAGCATGATGCTCTCCAAGAGAGGTATAGTCGTGGGCGAGGAGAAGGAAACACATGCCATTATGCCAACTTCCATGAATCTAGTATATAGAATATGTATGATGGTGAAGAGGATCACAAACTAAAGATGCAAACTAATTATATTGCAAGGATAACTTATTGAAAAAAATACTTTGTGGAACCAATGAGGTAGATGATATATATGGTCTGCAAAATATTAATTATTTGCATTCTTCAAGTAAGCATCATAATGAGTTCATATTTTCATCAACGGCGAACTTCTTCATGACTACAAAGTTGAAATACATGCAGTTTCTGCCAGAATTGATGTATAATTAAAAGGCATACTTTGTCAGTTCACCTCACAACTTAAATTAGAACATTGGGAGAGACCCAGGGTAGGTTACTTTGTCAAGTCATATGAGTTTTTAAGTCTACTTCAATGTGCATGTGCCTGTGACTTCGTGCTTCGCATCAATAGGATATTCTGTTAATTTTACCATCATGAAGTTCCTCATTAATCTTCTGCATGGTTAGGCAAATTGGATACGTGTGGAAAATAAGACAATGCTTTAATTTACATGCTTAGACTGACTCAGAGCATACATGAAAAAACAACAATGGTTAGAAGAGGTTCTACCATACCAATGGTTGTGGATCAAGATGAGGAGGGTGTCGCGGGGAGCAGGACAGGAACTGCAGGCTGCAGCACAACTTCGAATTTATGGTGTCCACCAGGGGCGAAGAGCTGGGTATCCTGGAACTGAATGACGTTTTCTGCGAGTTGCGCAGCGCAGCGCGAGAGAGAATTATATGCAGCCGTTCTCACCCACTACCCACACTCCTCTCGCCTCCTTCCGGCATCCCTCGCTATGAAGCTTTTCGTCTTGTCATATACCTCGTTGTCGCCAGCTTTATTTATTTGGATGACATCCGCTCATCCGCGGTGTCATCGCCAAAGGGAAGTGTGTAGCACTTGGTCATCCAACATGGGAAGATTACGGTGGAGCCTGGCCAGTGGTAACTGGCGTTGGTAGCATGATGCTCTCCAAGAGAGGTATAGTCGTGGGCGAGGAGAAGGAAACACATGCCATTATGCCAACTTCCATGAATCTAGTATATAGAATATGTATGATGGTGAAGAGGATCACAAGCTAAAGATGTAAACTAATTACATTGCAAGGATAACTTATTGAAAAAAATACTTTGTGGAACCAATGAGGTAGATGATATATATGGTCTGCAAAATATTAATTATTTGCATTCGTCAAGTAAGCATCCTAATAAGTTCATATTTTCATCAACGACGAACTTCTTCATGACTACAAAGTTGAAATACATGTAGTTTCTGCCAGAATTGATGTATAATTAAAAGGCATACTTTGTCAGTTCACCTCACAACTTAAATTAGAACATTGGGAGAGACCCAGGGTAGGTTACTTTGTCAAGTCATATGAGTTTTTAAGTCTACTTCAATGTGCATGTGCATGTGACTTCGTGCTTCGCATCAATAGGATATTCTGTCAATTTTATCATCATGAAGTTCCTCATTAATCTTCTGCATGGTTAGGAAAATTGGATACGTGTGGAAAATAAGACAATGCTTCAATTTACATGCTTAGACTGACTGAGAGCATACATGAAAAAACAACAATGGTTAGAAGAGGTTCTACCGTACCAATGGTTGTGGATCAAGATGAGGAGGTGTGTCGCGGGGAGCAGGACAGGAACTGCAGGCTGCATCATAACTTCGAATTTATGGTGTCCATCAGGGGCGAAGAGCAGGGTATCCGGGAACTGAATGACGTTTTCTGCGAGTTGCGGAGCGCAGCGCGAGAGAGAATTATATGCAGCCGTTCTCACCCACTACCCACACTCCTCTCGCCTCCTTCCGGCATCCCTCGCCACGAAGCTTTTCGTCTTGTCATATACCTCTTCATCGCCAGCTTAACGTATTTATTTGGATGACATCCGCTCATCCGCCACCGCCGTCGCCTTAGTTAGGTTTCGTGAGGCACGCTGTGAGAGGGTTGGAAGAGCAAGGGGCGCAATTACGGTGGATGACGTTGCAGTTAGTGGATGGTGACATCATACTGACGTGCGGCGCGGGCGTGGATGAGCTCCTCCGCTGTCCTGCAATGGTGTGCCGATAACGAGAAACATGTAGGCCTACCTTTTTTGAAGGGTACATGCTAGGCCTACTAAACGAAAGCTTTCCCCTCGTGGCGGCCCATAGTGGGTGTTGGCCCAGTTCATAAGAAGATGCCCAGATTGGTCTGTGGAGTAGCAGCCCAGTCACGTGGGCCTGCTAGCTGGCGCGAAGTTAAGCAGTGCGGAAGGACCTAGGAGATCTACTCCGCCCATTGGTGTAATCGAACGGCTTAAGACACCTAATCAGTGTGCGAGGCCGTAGCTAGCTGCCTTTTACTGTTTAGTAATACTGTCATGATTAAAGATAAATAGATCAAAAATTATTTAAAAAATAAATTCAAAGTATATATTCAACAAAAGTAGTGTTGCAGTGTTTAATGTCTCTGGCCACTTACCCGCAAAAAAATGTCTTTGGCCACTAGGGTTTTCTAGTCCTTCGACATCGCCGCCGTCCCGAGTCCCTTTGTTCTGGCGTTTCGCCGCTCGGCTACAACCCGCTTCCCTCACCTACCCTCCACTCCTTCTCAGGCTGATCTAGGGGACACCTCTATGTGTCTTCCTAGCCTTGATTGTGAGTCGTCGGGGGCTAGGGTTTCAGGGGTTTTGATTGTTTGTGATGCACGATCATGATGGGATCGCAGGAAAGATCGGGCGGTAGAGACATGGAACAGGAGGAGACCAATAGGCTCATGGAGATGGAGAAAATTAGGCCAAGGGTTGTAGGAATTCATAAAGGGGGAGAAACGAAGAAGTACCTAGTTTGAGTAACTGTCAGTTAAATTGGGGGTGCGTGGAGTGTGTTTCGAGAGAGCATGATGAAACCAAGTTTGAATGGGGTCCGTTTATTTTTGCACCAAGAACAGGTAGAGGAGGAGGTCGTTGATACACCTCCAACATATCTATAATTTTTATTGCTAATACTATTATATTATCATTTTTATATGCTTTATATGCTACTTTATATTATTGTTATGGATTAACCTATTAATTTAGTACCCAGTGTCAGTTCCTATTTTTTTGTTTCGCAGATAAATCATACCTGCAGAAGTCCAAACACGATCAAACTTTATGGTGATTTTTTCTGAAACATAAGAGACCATAGAAACTTCGGGAGAGATGAGAAGACACGTGAGTGGGTCACAAGCCCAAGCAAGCTTGTGGGCCCCTTGATGCTCTGTTTTGGCATAATTCCCGGCCTATAAGTTCTCATATTGTGACACCCCCAATTTGACCGTACACTAATCATACACGCAAACATGTACGATCAAGATCAAGGACTCACAAGAAGATATCACAACACAACTCTACAAATAAAATAAGTCATACGAGCATCATATTACAAGCCAGGGGCCTCGAGGGCTCGAATATAAGAGCTCGATCATAGACGAGATAGTGGAAACAAAAATATCTGAGTACATACATCAGTTAAACAAGTTTGCCTTAAGAAGGCTAGCACAAACTGGGATACAAATCAAAAGAGACGCAGGCCTCCTGCCTGAGATCCTCCTAAACTACTCCTGGTCGTCGTCAGCGGCCTGCACGTAGTAGTAGGCACCTCTCGAGTAGTAGCAGTCGTCATTGACGGTGGTGTCTGGCTCCTGGACTCCATCATCTGGTCGCAGCAATCGAGTATAGAAAGGGGGAAAGGGGGGAGCAAAGCAACCGTGAGTACTCATCCAAAGTACCCGCAAGCAAGGATCTACACTAATATGCATGCATTGGTATCAAATGGAAAAGGGATAACATATGTGGACTGAACTGCAGAATGCCGGAATAAGAGGAGGATAGCTAGTCCTATCGAAGACTACGCTTCTGGTAACCTCCATCTTGCAGTAGAAGAAGAGAGTAGATGGTAAGTTCACCAAGTAACATCCCATAGCATAACCCTACCCGGTGATCCTCCCCTCGTCGCCCTGTGAGAGAGCGATCACCAGTTGTATCTGGCACTTGGAAGGGTGTGTTTTATTAAGTATCCGGTTCTAGTTGTCATAAGGTCAAGGTACAACTCTGGGTCGTCCTTTTACCGAGGGACACGGCTATTCGAATAGATAAACTTCCCTGCAAGGGTGCACCACATTTCCCAGCACGCTCGATCCCCTTTGCCCGGACACACTTTTATGTGTCATGCCCAGCCTCGGAAGATCAACACGTCGCAGCCCCACCTAGGCACAACAGAGAGGTCAGCACGCCGATCTAAATCCTATGGCGTAGGGGTCTGGGCCCATCGCCCATTGCACACCTGCACGTTGCGAACGCAGACGGTGAGCAGACCTAGCCTGCCTTATACAAGAGCAGGCGTTCCAGTCCAACCCGGCGCGTGCCGCTCAGTCGCTGACGTCACGAAGGTTTCGGTTGATACCACGACGTCGAGTGCCCATAACTGTCCCCGCGTAGTTGGTTAGTGCGTATAGGCCAGTAGCCAGACTCAGATCAAATACCCAGATCTCGTTAAGCGTGTTATTTTGAAGTAACCGCGAATGCCGACCAGGGCCAGGCCCACCTCTCTCCTAGGTGGTCTCCGCCTGCCCTGTCGCTCCGCCTCAGAGTAACAGTCGGGGGCCGTCGGGAACCTAGGCCCACCACTACATAGGTGGAACCACCTGCCCCTTCAGCCCCCAACATCGGAATCACTTGCGGGTACTCAACGAGCCGACCCGACTTTAGTCACCACCTGTATAGTATGTATAAATGTATGTATATACTCGTGTTCACCTCCCTAGTGATCACGGCCCGATAGTATAGCATGGCAGACAGACAAGAATGTAGGGCCACATATGGAATACTAGCATCCTATACTAAGTATTTAGGATTGCAGGTAAGGTATCAACAACGGTAGCAACAATGATAGGCTATGCATCAGGATAGGATTAACGGAAAGCAGTAACATGCTACACTACTCTAATGCAAGCAATATAGAGGAGAGTAGGCGATATCTGGTGATCAAGGGGGGGGGGCTTGCTTGGTTGCTCTAGCAAGAAGGAGGGGTCATCTTCGATGTAGTCGAACACACGGACATCGGCAGCGGTCTCGGAGTCTACCGGAAAGGAGTAACAGAGCGGAAACACAATGAATAACAGAGCAATCAAATGTAACATAAGCAAGACGCGGCAATACGTTGTGCTAGGGGTGACCTAACGCGGTATGAGGTGATACCAGTGAAGGGGGGAAACATCCGGGAAAATATCCCCGGTGTTTCGCGTTTTTGGACAGATGAATCGAAGGGGGAAATTGTGTGTTTGCTATGCTAGGGATGCGTGGCGGACGAACGAGTTGCGTATCCGGATTCGTCTCGTCATTCTGAGCAATTTTCATGTACAAAGTATTTTTATCCGACGAATGATTTATTTTATATTAATTTTCTAAGTTTTATTCATTTTCTGAATTTATTTTAATTCGAAATTAAAATATAAAAAAGCTAAGTGTACCCAGGGAATACTTCCGTGAGTGCGTGACAAGTGGGTCCATGGGTCCTAGTTGATCATTCAAACTTTGACTGGTCAACAGGGGGTGGGACCCCACTGTCATTGTCTAGTTGACTTAAGTTAACAGTTTGTCTTAGACTAATTAGGTTTTAGTTAATTAAGTTAACTAATTAAATTACTAATTAACTAACTAATTATTTATTTATTTATATCCTCTGCTTTTCTTTAACCTCTTTTTTTGGACGGGGCCCACATGGCAGTGGCCAACCGGCCTCCTGGCTAGGCACTACGCACGGCCTCGCAGAGGAGGGCCAGCGGCCACGGTCAGGCGCAGGGGACGGGGGCCGGCCGGCAACGGGGCGGCTCCGGTGGAGGACGGTGCCAATGCCGGCGGGACGCGTAGGGCAGGCGCTGCAGGCAAGCAGCGATGGCGTCACGACCTGGAGCGAGCGGCGCGCAGCGAGACGGTTGGGAGCGGGCCGGAGGGCGCGGGCAGGGAGCAGCGGCGCGGCGGGGAGCGGGCCTAGCACGGTCCCAGTGAAGCGGCACGACGGCATGGGTGAGGAGGGGCTTGGCGGGGCTGGTGGGTGCGAAGGGGATCAACAGCGGGGGTAAGCGGGCCAGGCATGGTCGGCGCGGTGGGCGCGACAATGGGCGGTGAGCAGCGTCGACGCGGGCAGGGCCGGGGCGTGCGAGCAGGTAGCGGGCGGCTGCGGGACGCGGCCAGGCGCCAACGAGTGTAGCCAAAGTGGCCCAGGGAGGGTGGCGCAGTGTAAGACAATAAGTTTTGGGGAACCAACGCAACCCTCTAGGGGTGGCTTATCTCATTATATATAATGGTTGTGTTACAATATGTACCATATACGTACATAGGTACAGAAGCTATACATAGTCTAACACCCTCCCTCAATCTTAGCCACTTTCTAAAGAACTGAGAAGGGTAAGATTGCGCCTACAAGCCTCAAACTGTGGCAGCGGTAAAGGCTTAGTGAAGATGTCTGCAAGTTGATCCTTAGATGAGATAAACTTGATCTGGAGTTGCTTCTGTGATACACGTTCCCGTACAAAGTGATAGTCAACTTCAATGTGTTTCATTCGGGCATGAAATACTGGATTTGCAGAAAGGTATGTAGCACCGATGTTATCACACCAAAGAATAGGAGGTTGTGGTTGAGACAAACCCAACTCCTGAAGCAAAGACTGCACCCAAATAATCTCTGCAGTAGCATTAGCCACAGCCTTGTACTCAGCTTCAGTACTGCTACGTGACACAGTAGCTTGTTTCCGAGCACTCCAGGCGATCAAATTAGAGCCAAAGAATACTGCATAACCCCCCGTGGATCGCCTGTCATCTGGGCTACCAGCCCAATCTGCATCAGAGAAGGCCGAAAGGACCCGAGAGGAAGTCGGCCGAATATGCATACCAAATGTCAGGGTGAACTGAACATAACGAAGAATGCGTTTAACAGCAGCCCAATGAGTATCTCTGGGAGCCTGAAGATACTGACAAACCCTGTTAACAACATAAGAGATATCTGGTCTCGTGATCGTCAAGTACTGAAGTCCACCAACAATGCTCCTGTACTCTGTGGCATCCGCAGGAGACAAAAACTCACCATCAACAGCTGTTATCTTGTCGGTAGACGACATGGGTGTGGTGGTCGGTTTGCACTTCAGCATGCCAGCTCTCTGTAACAACTCCAAGGAGTACTTCTTCTGCGTAAGGACAAGACCAGTAGCACGAGAAGTGACCTCAACTCCAAGAAAGTAGTGAAGCTTCCCAAGATCTTTGACCGCAAAATCAGCACCAAGAGAGCAGACAAGAGCATCAGCAGCATACTGAGAAGAGCTGACAAGGATAATATCATCGACATATACCAAAAGATACATAGTGACTTCTGGCTTCTGTAGAAGAAATAACGAAGTGTCAGCAGTAGACGGTACAAACCCATGAGCACGAAGGGCAGAGGCAAGGCGGGCATGCCAGGCACGAGGAGCTTGCTTCAAACCATATAGTGCTTTGGAAAGACGACAGATATAGTCAGGACGATCAGGATCAGAGAAACCAGGCGGCTGTTTCATATAAACCTCTTCCTCCAAAAATCCATGTAGAAAAGCATTCTGCACATCAAGTTGACGAAGTGACCAACCACGAGAAACAACAATGGAGAGAAGAAGCCGAATAGTGGTAGGCTTGACGACAGGACTGAAGGTGTCCTCATAGTCAAGACCATGACGCTGCCGAAAACCGCGAGCAACAAGTCGCGCTTTGTAACGCTCAATAGATCCATCCGAATGCTTCTTCACTTTGAATACCCATTTTGAGTCAATAACATTTACCCGTGGTGGTGGAGGAACGAGAGTCCATGTCTTGTTACGAAGAAGAGCATGAAACTCCTGCTCCATAGCCTCTCGCCAATGTGGAATGCGCAGGGCAGCCTGATATGAGCGAGGCTCAGAAGATGGATCCGTAACAGCAGCAGCCAAACAAGCAGCCAACCAAGCAACCGTACCATCCTTACGTTCCTTAGGTTTGAAAATGCCACTACGACTGCGTGTATGTGGTCGGGACACAGGAACCACCGAGGTCGACGGAGCAGCCTGCAACGGGCTGGAGGACGGCGACGTTGACGAGTCAGCCGGTGACGAGGAGCCAGTCACGGTAGCCTCGGACTCGGTTGGCGAAGAAGGCCGACCCACCGGCGAAACCGGCAGAGCAGACGAAGCAGCTGGCGACTCCGGCATCACAGACCGGGCCGATGGCGAGCTCGGCATAGTGGGCCGTGGCGCGGCCGGTGTCGCGGGCCGATCCGCTGATGAAGGTGACGTGAGGACCCGAGCCGCGGGCGAAGACGGCGTGACGGGCCGAGCCGCAGGCGAAGACGGCGTGACGGGCCGAGCCGCGGGCGACTCGGCGGCCGCTGGCGAAACGGACCGAGCAGTGGAGATGCTCGGCGCGACGGGCTCGTCGGGTGACCATGCATGGGCACGCGAATCGATGCCATGCAACATAGGGCGATCGACGTGCCCACCAGAAGACGACGATGATGATGGTGAATCCTCCAATAGCTCCAAACGAGCTCCACGTCCGGTTCCTGCACCATGGTTAGGTAACAGCAAAGGAGAGTATGCAACATCATCAAATTGGTCAGAAGCAACAGAGGATGAATGCAGGGATGGTGGTTCGACAGTGGACACAGGAAGGTTGGCAAAGGGAAAAACATGCTCATCAAACACGACGTCCCAAGATATATAGACACGATTAGTGGGAACATGAAGACATTTGTAACCTTTATGAAGAGAGCTATAGCCAAGAAAAACACACTTCTTAGAACGAAACTCAAGCTTGCGCTTGTTATATGGACGAAGATGTGGCCAGCAAGCACACCCAAATACCTTGAGAAAGGTATAATTAGGTTGTTCATTAAGGAGAACCTCAATGGGAGTCTTCATGTTTAAAACACGAGTAGGAGTACGGTTGATGAGAAAGCATGCAGTGGTGAAAGCATCACTCCAAAACCGAAACAGAACAGATGCATGGGCCAAAAGAGTAAGACCAGCTTCAACAATATGACAATGCTTACGTTCGACTGAACCATTCTGCTGATGTGTATGTGGACATGCTAAACGATGAGCTATCCCAAGCGACTGAAAGAAAGAGTTGAGGTTGCGATACTCGCCCCCCCAGTCTGACTGGACATGAACAATTTTGTGCTTGAGAAGACGTTCAACATGTTTTTGAAACTGAACAAAAATATCAAACACATCAGATTTGCGTTTAATAAGGTAAAGCCAGGTAAAGCGACTATAAGCATCAACGAAACTGATATAGTAATTATGACCACTGACAGAAGTCTGAGCAGGACCCCATACATCTGAAAACACAAGTTCTAAAGGATGTTTCACCTCACGACTGGACTCCGAAAAAGGAAGTTGATGACTCTTCCCCTGCTGACAAGCATCACACACTGCTACATCTTTATGACTAGACAAACTAGGAAGCTCATGACGATGCAAAATATGACGGACAATAGGTGTGGCCGGGTGACCAAGACGAGCATGCCACTGTGACGGAGAGACCCGAACTCCACTGAAAACACGAGCGACACCAGGATGCTCCAGACGGTAGAGGCCCTGGCACAACCGCCCACTAAGAAGAATGTCCCTCGTGCCCCGATCCTTAATAAAAAGATCAAAAGGGTGAAATTCACAAAGCACATTATTATCACGTGTGAGTTTAGGAACTGAAAGAAGATTACGGGTCACAGATGGAACTCGAAGAACATTGCGAAGCTGAAGACTCCTATTGGCATGTCTAGTGAGAAGAGATGCTTGACCAATATGAGAGATGTGCATACCTGCTCCATTGGCGGTGTGGATCTTGTCGGAGCCATGATAGGGTTCACGAGTGTGAAGCTTCCCCATCTTGCTGGTTAGATGCTCTGTCGCCCCAGAGTCCATGTACCAGTGTGGATCGATGGAGTAGGACTGAGTGTGTCCCTGTTGCTTCTGCGGCGCGGACGATCAGCCATGGCGACCTGACGGGCATTGTTGCATGTATCTTTGCCGTCATTGCCAAGACCAAGGAAGCTTCGCTGGAAGCGCTTATGACACTTGGAGGCCCAGTGCCCATCGCGGCCACAAAGCTGACACACACGTGGACCGCCAGCCCCGGTAAGGTCGCAGTAGGTGGGGGGCCGAGGCGGGCGACGGTGGCAGCCCCAAGGGAGACCGGGGTGATGAAGAAGAGCGGCCACCCTTGGTGGCGGCGTTGGCCGAGAGGGAGCCAGTGCCCCTGGTGCGGCGAGTCTTGACCTGTTGCTCAGTGAGAAGGAGCCGAGAGAAAACCTCGTGTGCCAGCATGGGTGTCGAGTTGCCCCGCTCGTTGATGATCTCGACTAAGGCATCATACTCCTCATCAAGACCATTGACAATAAACGAGTTGAACTCGGAGTCGGTGAGGGGCTGTCCAATGGAGGCCAATGTGTCGGCGAGGCCCTTGACCTTGTTGTAGAACTCAGTGGCAGTGGAGTCAAGCTTCTGACACTCTCCAAGCTGACGACGGAGTGCAGAGACACGAGCCTGGGACTGCGCTGCAAAGGTGCGCTCAAGGATGGTCCAGGCCTCATGAGACGTCTTCGCGAAGACAACAAGGCCGGCAACTGCCGACGAGAGCGACCCCTGGATGGAGGAGAGGTTCGCCTGGTCCTGCCCCGTCCAGACGCGATGGGCCGGATTGTAGACCGGACCGTGCACGCTGTCTACCAGCGCGGGTGGGCAGGGAAGCGATCCGTCGACGTAGCCTAGCAGGTAGTGACTCCCCAAGAGCGGGAGAACCTGCGCACGCCAGAAGATGTAGTTGTCGGCGGAGAGCTTGATGGTGATGAGATGACCGAAGTGAAACGGCGGCGGCGAAGACAATCCCATCGAGGAGGCTGCCTGGGGTGCAAACACCATGGAGGCAGCCGGAGGCACCGAAG
>NC_057800.1:270975837-271005755 GCF_018294505.1 Triticum aestivum | reverse complement strand
CCGCGGCCGGGGCGGACGCCGCCAACCCCGCCAGCGGGGCAGTGTGATCCGCTTGCGGCAGGAGCGGCGGGACGACGCCTGCGGAGTCCGCAGCGGACGGTGGCGCCGCGGTGTGGACCACGAGGTCACGCCCAAGCGAGGGTGCCGGCGGCGTGGAGAAGACGGAGCCGATGCTCCTTGTCCCGATCGGAGCCGGAACAGAGACGGCATCGAGCGGGAGGTTGAGCAGAGCCGCAAGAGAGGCCGGGAGGAAGCCCGCAGCAGTGGAACCGGTGGTGGCGGCGCTTGACATGGCGGCGGCGCGATCGGTGGCGCGGCGGCGGCGATGAAGGCGGCGGCGGCTGCGGCGGCGGTGCGGGTATTAGGGTTTAGAAGCGGAAGCGATCGTAACCTAGCGTGATACCATGTAAGACAATAAGTTTTGGGGAACCAGCGCAACCCTCTAGGGGTGGCTTATCTCATTATATATAATGGTTGTGTTACAATATGTACCATATACGTACATAGGTACAGAAGCTATACATAGTCTAACACACAGGCGCGACCGCGGGCTGGGAGCGCGAGCCTCCAGGCACGGCGGCCTCGACGAGAACGGACAGCTACGACGTTAATTCGAAGGGGCAAGGCAAAGGCAAATTGCACGGGGCTTATAGCGAAGCTCGAGAAGGCGCTCGGAATAGCAGAAGATGACGGAATCGACGGAGACGCGCCAATGGTAGAGATCAATGGCGAGCACTTGCATCTGTGACGGAGAAGAGGAGCTCGAGGGCGGCGGCGTTGTGGCTTCCCACGCCAATCCAGCAGGTGCAGTCGAGGTGGTAGACGACGACGGAGCTCCCGGACATATGCTCGCGGCACGAGAAGGACGAGGAGCGAGCAAACGAGGTCGGCCTTGGCGATGGTTGTTTCAGGTGCCGCCGAAGTCGAGAGAGAGAGAGAGAGAGCGAGAGTGGGGTAAAGTGAGGTGGTCTAGGGTTGCAGGGGATCGAGGGGCGCCCTTGTACTCTAGGGGGCCGCGGGATGGCCGACATGTGGTCGACGCGCCACGGATGCCTGCCACAATCCCACCCGCCTCCCTGTAGCAGGAAGGAGATGAGTGGGGAAGTGGGCTGGGCCTATAGTGCTCTATGGCCACTAGGGCCCAGATGCACATTAGTTAGGCAGGTCTTTTGTTCATTACATTTTTCTGTTTTATTTTAGCTACTGTTTCTATTAGTGAACCACCAAAAGGCTTTTGAGAAAAAAACAATTAGTCAAATCAAATACTATGCATCATCTAGTGTTGCCACTAAAAGTCTTGGAGTTTAAATAAAATAGTTTGGAATTTCTATAATTTTGAAAAGGCATTTTAGTAAAGACTTGGCCCCTATTTTAGTTGCTTTAGGGCAATTAAACATTTTATTAATCTTGGTTTCACCCTAATAATTAGTTAGTGAATTATTTGCAAACCATCGAACATTTTTTGCTTTACCGTTTGAAGAAATAACAATTTGACTTTATTTTAATTTGAACTTGAAATTGGTTTGGGTCAAAGTGAGGATTAGCAACAGTAACGGTGGTGACGTGGCCTCATTAGCAGAGGATTACTGTAGCTTAATTATCCAGGCGTCACAATTCTCCTCAACTACAAGAAATCTCGTCCTGAGATTTAAGAGGCGGGGTAATGGAGGAAGGTTCTGGTTACGAAATTCTAACGAGTCTTCTTGGTCTTGGTTGCTCTTCTCGAAGAAGTTAATCCCTTTCGTTGATGTCTTCATTTCCCCGCATCAGGTCATCATGATGAAGTAGTCATCCTTACTTCAGGAATCTTTATCGCACTTATGAAAGGACAAGGGGCAACTGCGGAAGAATGGTCCTCTACAAGGCCTCTTATCTGGTAGACAACATCAGGGAACGTGGTGGAAAGTAACTCTCGAATTGTAACTTCAGAAAATATGAGAGCAAAGTAAGAAGGTATCATGAGAAGTTTCGAGCAGTTAGGCAATCGCTCGATGCCTGAAACAGGGCGTGAAAGAGGTTCAAAGCAACGGGGATAAGTATTGTGTTTGATACCAGAGTTGATGATCCCCCGGAAGGTGGCTCATGAATTACATACGAGGCCATGCGTGAGGGATAACTATGGAAACAAGGGGTGTACAGGAGAGTCAGGTTTTGATCCTGTGGAACTGTGGGTTATGGGCCCACCATGTGGGTTAAAAGTAGAAAGGGTGGTGATATTTTGCACAGTCATGATAACAAGTCATGTCAGAGGATAGCCTATCAATTATGTCGGCAACGTCGGTACCAAGGGCGAGGGACGAATGATAACCCACAAGTATAGGGGATCGCAACAGTTTTCGATAAGTAAGAGTGCCGAACCCAACGAGGAGCTAAAGGCAGAACAAATATTCCCTCAAGTTCTATCGACCACCGATACAACTCTACGCACGCTTGACATTCGCTTTACCTAGAACAAGTATGAAATTAGAAGTACTTTGTAGGTGTTTTTGGATAGGTTTGCAAGATAATAAAGATTATGTAAATAAAAAGTAGGGGCTGTTGTAAGTAAAGGAGCAATAAAGTAAATATAGCGAGTGTGGAAAAGTGGTGGTAGGAGTTGCGAAATTGCCCCTAAGCGATTGACTACTTTACTAGACCGATAGCAAGTATTATGTGGGAGAGGCCACTGCTAGCATGTCATCCCTGACTTGGAATTCTATGCACTTATGATTGGAACTATTAGCAAGCGTCCGTAAATACTAACGTTCATTAAGGTAAAACCCAACCATAACATTAAGGTATATTGGTCCCCCTTCAATCCCGTATGCATCAATTTCTATGCTAGGTTGAAGCTTCTGTCACTCTTGCCCTCCAATACATAGTCCTATCAACATACAACTAACCCTAGGGTGTGATCCACGCGCGCAATCATATGATGGGCACCAAAGGACAACAACATAACCACAAGCAAATTAAATCAATCGTAGCAATTTATCAACCACCGATAGGACAACGAAAATCTACTCAGACATCATAGGATGGCAACACATCATTGGATAATAATATGAAGCATAAAGCACAATGTTCAAGTAGAGGGTACAGCGGGTTGCGGGAGAGTGGACCGCTGTAGATAGAGGGGGAAGGTGATGTAGATGTTGGTGAAGATGGCGGAGGTGTTGGTGTAGATCGTTGTGATGATGATGGCCCCCGATGGCACTCCGGTGCCACCGGAAGTGAGGGGGAGAGAGCCCCCTCCTTATTCTTATTCCTTGACCTCCTCCCTAGATGGGAGAAGGGTTTCCCCTCGGGTCCATGCCCTCCATGGCACGGGAGGGGCGAGATCCCCTCCGAGATTGGATATGTCTCTCTGTCTCTCTCTGTTTATGCGTTCCCAGATTCTTCCCTTTCACCGTTTCTTATATTCCCGGAGATCCGTAACTTCGATTGGGCTGAAATTTTAACACAATCTCTATCCGGATATTAGCTTTCTTGCGGCGAAAGAAGGGCATCAACCGCCTTACGGGTGGCCCACGAGGGTCAGGGGCGCGCCTAGGGGGGGCAGGCGCACCCCCTGCCTCGCGGCCACCTCGGGCACCGTCTCGCGTGGATTTTTCTTCCCAAAAATCATATATATTCCAAAAAAAATCTGCGTCAGTTTTTATCCCGTTTGGACTCCGTTTGATATGGATATTCTGCGAAACAAAAAACATGCAACAAACAGGAACTGGCATTGGGCACTGGATCAATATGTTAGTCCCAAAATAGTATGAAAAGTTGCCAAAAGTATATGAAAGTTTTAGAATATTGGCATGGAACAATCAAAAATTGTAGATACGACGGAGACGTATCAGCATCCCCAAGCTTAATTCCTACTCGTCCTCGAGTAGGTAAATGATAAAAAAATAATTTTTGATGTGGAATGCTACCTAGCATAATCTTGATCACATGGCATGAATATTAAGATACGAGTGATTCAAAGCAATAGTCTATCATTTGACATAAAAACAATAATACTTCAAGCCTACTAATAAAGCAATCATGTCTTTTCAAAATAACATGGCCAAAGAAAGTTATCCCTACAAAATCATATAGTCTGGCTATGCTCCATCTTCACCACACAAAATATTCTCATCATGCACAACCCCGATGACAAGCCAAGCAATTGTTTCATACTTTTGATGTTCTCAAACCTTTTCAACTTTCACGCAATACATGAGTGTGAGCCATGGACATAACACTATAGGTGGAATAGAATATGATGGTGGAGAAGACAAAAATGAGAAGATAGTCTCACATCAACTAGGCGTATCAACGGGCTATGGAGATGCCCATCAATAGATATCAATGTGAGTGAGTAGGGATTGCCATGCAACGGATGCACTAGAGCTATAAGTGTATGAAATCTCCAACTGAAACTAAGTGGGTGTGCATCCAACTTGCTTGCTCATGAAGACTTCGGGCATTTGAGGAAGCCCATCATTGGAATATACAAGCCAAGTTCTATAATGAAAATTCCCACTAGTATATGAAAGTGATAACTCAAGAGACTCTCTATATGAAGAACATGGTGCTACTTTGAAGCACAAGTGTGGTAAAAGGATAGTAACATTGCCCCTTCTCTCTTTTTCTCTCATTTTTATTTTTTATTTTTTGGGGGCCTTCTCTTTTTTTGGCCTTTCTCTTTTTTTATTTTTTTTCGTCCGGAGTCTCATCCCGACTTGTGGGGGAATCATAGTCTCCATCATCCTTTCTTCACTGGGGCAATGCTCTAATAATGATGATCATCACACTTTTATTTACTTACAAGTCAATATTACAACTTGATACTAGAACAAAGATATGACTCTATATGAATGCCTCCGGTGGTGTACCGGGGTGTGCAATGATCTAGCGTAGCAATGACATCAAAAAACGGACAAGCCATGAAAACATCATGTTAGCTATCTTACGATCATGCAAAGCAATATGACAATGAATGATCAAGTCATGTATATGATGATGGTGGAAGTTGCATGGCAATATATCTCGGAATGGCTATGGAAATGCCCTGATAGGTAGGTATGGTGGCTATTTTGAGGAACGTATATGGTGGGTTTATGGTACCGGTGAAAGTTCCGCGATACTAGAGAGGCTAGCAATGGTGGAAGGATGAGAGTGCGTATAATCCATGGACTCAACATTAGTCATAAAGAACTCACATACTTATTGCAAAAGTCTATTAGCTATCGAAACAAAGTACTACGCGCATGCTCCTAGGGGGGTAGATTGGTAGGAAAAGACCATCGCTCGTTCCCGACCGCCACTTATAAGGAAGACAATCAATAAATAAATCATGCTCTGACTTCGTTACATAACGGTTCACCATACGTGCATGCTACGAGAATCACAAACCTCAACACAAGTATTTCTACAATCCACAACTACCCACTAGCATGACTCTAATATCACCATCTTTATATCGCAAAACTATGGCAAGGAATCAAACATATCATATTCAGTGATCTACAAGTTTTATGTAGGATTTTATGACTAACCATGTGAATAACCAGTTCCTGTCATATCTCTAAATAGATATAAGTGAAGCAAGAGCATTAAATTCTTTCTACAAAAGATATGCCCGTGCTCTAACAAATATAAGTGAATCAAAAGAGCATTCTACAAATGGCGGTTTTCTATGTAAAGAGAAACACGCAATCCAAACTTCAAATGATAAAAGCGAAGCACATGAAGCATTCTATAAAGCCATACTCAAAAGATATAAGTGAAGTGCAATGAGAATTCTATAAATCAACCAAGGACTACCTCATACCAGCATGGTGCATAAAAGAAAAGTGAAAACTAAATGCAAAAGACGCTCCAAGATTGCACATATCGCATGAACGAAACGAATCCGAAAACATACCGATACTTGTTGAAGAAAGAGGGGATGCCTTCCGGGGCATCCCCAAGCTTAGATGCTTGAGTCTCCTTGAATGTTTACTTGGGGTGCCTCGGGCATCCCCAAGCTTGAGCTCTTGCCTCTCTTCCTTCTTCTCACATCGAGACCTTCTCGATCATCGAACACTTCATCCACACAAAACTTCAACAGAAAACTCGGTAAGATCCGTTAGTATAATAAAGCAAATCACTACTCTAATTACTGTTGCAAACCAATTCATATTTTGTTTTTGAATTATAGCTACTGTAATATAACTTTTTCATGGCTTAATCCAGTGATATTAATCAATAGTTTCATCAAAACAAGCAAACTATGCATCAAAAACAGAATCTGTCTAAAACATAACACTATGTAATAATCTGAACATTCACCATACTTCTGATACTTGAAAAATTCTACCAAAATTAGGAAAAATAAACAATTTGTATAGGAAGACAGTGCAAGAAGAATCAGAACCATTTGACGTTCCAGCTAAAAATGTAAAATCGCGCACTACAGCCAAAGTTTCTGTCCTGCACCGTACAAACCATCAAGCAAATGTAAACATCCTAAAGGCAAACCTTGGCACATTATCTTTATAATACAATGGAATTGTACAAGGGGATAATTATTTTTATTGGAAAGTTTCTGTAATCAAGATTCACAAAGTTGCCGTGAGCATGAACAAAGTTCAAGGAGCTCTCCCACTTCAACAATGCTTGTCTTTCTCACTTTCACTTTCCTTTTTGAAAAAGTTTTGGGTTCCCCTCTTTATTTTTGTTATTTTTAAACTATATGAAAGCACTCAACAGAAATAAATGACTCTCTAAAACTTCCGGATTGTCTCCCTGGCAGCGCTTTCTTTAAAGCCATTAAGCTAGGCATATAGTGCTCAAGTAGTGAATCCACCCGGATCCCAAGGTATATCAAAGCCAATTTTAATTAACAATGATTTGTAATTTAGTAGTGAGCACAAAGTAACATATATCATGTAACAACGAAGTCTAACTCTCTTCCTATGCATCGACATGTCATAAAAGAACAATTCGTGCACACATAGTAAAGGCCAATGCATAGTATAAGGGCATGTTTGGTTTCTGCCCAGGCTGGCCACGCCAACATGCGGGCGAGCCAAAATATTGGCGAAGGTTTCCGCCGCCCGCACTTGGCCAGATCATTTGTCGAGAAATTGAACGGGAGTGCGGAAGGTTGCATGGGCACGCCAAATGATTGGCTTCAATCCAAGCAGCGCCTGGGAATGTGGTCAACGCCAAAAAATTGGCTCGGCAAGCCGGGGCACCAAACCAAACAGCCTCTAAACAGTTTCTTGCAATTTTATCATGTGGGAAGCGTAGAGAGGTGGAGATATAGTTCCTCTCTCATAATAATTTCAAGTAGGATCAGCAAGCACATGCATATTATATTCATCAAAATCATCATGTGTAACGGTAAAAGGCAACCCATCAATATAATCCTTAATAAGGGCAAACTTCTCCGATATAGTGTAGTTGGGAGAATTCAAAAAGATAATAGGACTATCATGCGTGGGTGCAATAGCAACAATTTCATGTTTAACATAAGGAACTATAGCAAGTTCATCTCCATAAGCATAATTCATATTGGCATCTTGGCCACAAGCATAGCAAGCATCATCAAAAAGGGATATTTCAAGAGAATCAACGGGATCATAATAGTCATCATAGCAATCATCCTTCGGTAAGCATGAAGGGAAATTAAACAATGTATGAGTTGAAGAGTTACTCTCATTAGAAGGTGGGCACGGGTGATAAATCCGCTCTTCCTCCTTTTGTTCTTCGCTCTCCTCATCTTTTTCATCCAATGAGCTCACAATTTCATCAATTTCTTCTTCCATAGACTCCTGCAAAATATTAGTCTCTTCTTGGACAGCGGAGTAGTCCTCAATATATGGTTCAACATAGGCATTAGAAGCATAATTATCATAGAAATATTTAAGTATGGCAAAATTTTCAGATTTGTAAAGAGTAGCACCATACTTTTCAATCAAAGAAGCAATTTCGTAAGCACCCTTAAAAGCAACAAATTCTTCAATTTGTTGAACATCATAGTAATTATAAACACCCTTAGCATAAGAAGATACGATTCCATTATCACTAAACAAACATTGGTAGGGAAGGTGTTTCTTAGGGTCTTTAGAACAACAAGTATAATCATATATTTCACATAAATTCCAAGCATAGCATTGCAAACGATGAATTTGACCTAATAGAATTTTCCTTTTTTCAGATATTCGGTGTCGCACATAACAAGCATGCTCATCTAAAGATTTGCCCTCAACTAAGCTAGTTGGGGTTTCAGCACGAGCACAAAGGGATTGAAGATGATCCAAGTAAAAAGCTTCAGCAGTGTGATAGATTTTGAGTGGTTCTTCAACCATTGGTTCAGTAGGTACAACTAATTTTTTTTGGTATTTTGCATTTCTTACCCATAACTAAAGATAGAAAACAACTAAGAACAGCAAATAAAAATTACTTAGTGATAAAGCAAACAAGCACACACGAGAATATTCACCCCACGCTATTGCTCCCCGGCAACGGCGCCAGAAAAAGGTCTTGATAACCCACAAGTACAGGGGATCGCAACAGTTTTCGATAAGTAAGAGTGTCGAACCCAATGAGGAGCTAAAGGCAGAACAAATATTCCCTCAAGTTCTATCGACCACCGATACAACTCTACGCACGCTTGACGTTCGCTTTACCTAGAACAAGTATGAAACTAGAAGTACTTTGTAGGTGTTTTTGGATAAGTTTGCAAGATAATAAAGATTATGTAAATAAAAAGTAGGGGCTGTTGTAAGTAAAGGAGCAATGAAGTAAATATAGCGAGTGTGGAAAAGTGGTGGTAGGAGTTGCAAAATTGCCCCTAAGCAATTGACTACTTTACTAGACCGGTAGCAAGTATTATGTGGGAGAGGCCACTGCTAGCATGTCATCCCTGACTTGGAATTCTACGCACTTATGATTGGAACTATTAGCAAGCGTCCGCAACTACTAACGTTCATTAAGGTAAAACCCAACCATAGCATTCAGGTATATTGGTCCCCCTTCAATCCCGTATGCATCAATTTCTATGCTAGGTTGAAGCTTCTGTCACTCTTGCCCTCCAATACATAGTCCTATCAACATACAACTAACCCTAGGGTGTGATCCACGCGCGCAATCATATGATGGGCACCAAAGGACAACAACATAACCACAAGCAAATTAAATCAATCATAGCAATTCATCAACCACCGATAGGACAACAAAAATCTACTCAGACATCATAGGATGGCAACACATCATTGGATAATAATATGAAGCATAAAGCACCATGTTCAAGTAGAGGGTACAACGGGTTGCGGGAGAGTGGACCGCTATAGATAGAGGGGGGAAGGTGATGGAGATGTTGGTGACGATGGCGGAGGTGTTGGTGTAGATCGCGGTGATGATGATGGCCCCCGGTGGCACTCTGGTGCCACTAGAAGCGAGGGGGAGAGAGCCCCCCTCCTTCTTCTTCTTCTTCCTTGACCTCCTCCCTAGATGGGAGAAGGGTTTCCCCTCTGGTCCATGGCCTCCATGGCACGGGAGGGGCGAGAGCCCCTCCGAGATTGGATATGTCTCTCTGTCTCTCTCTGTTTCTGCGTTTCCAGATTCTTCCCTTTCACCGTTTCTTATATTCTCGAAGATCTGTAAGTCCGATTGGGCTGAAATTTTAACACGATCTCTATCCGGATATTAGCTTTCTTGCGGCGAAAGAAGGGCATCAACCGCCTTACGGGTGGCCCACGAGGGTCAGGGGTGCGCCCCCCTACCTCGTGGCCTCAGGGGTGCATAGCAACGGTCGGAAATTTGAGTATCAAATTCCTCAGGGCTATCATGTTCCTCACTGTGTAGGTAATCCGCACTGGTGAATTCCTAACTCCTCAGTCAGAACAAATTCCTCAGAGACCAGAAGAACTTCGTCTCTGTCACTGAAGAATATGACTGAACTGTATGAGATTTCCAATGGCTTCACTCGAAGGGATTGGTAGGTGTAGGATTTTGAGTTGAGCATCACATGGAAATGTTTCCTTAGTATTTCCTCGACCCCCTTTAATAGTACGGTGTTTCCTAAGACTCAAGAAATAGAAAATGAAACTACAAAAACAAAAGTCTTCACGCTTCATGTTCCTCAAATGAATACCAAGTCTTCAAGGTCACACCAATTTCTTCACTTTCACAGTCTTCAGAAAGTCTTCAGAAATTCAAAGTCTTCAGTCGAAGAACTTCATTTTTAGGGGTCGACTTTCTCTGTAAATATCAAACTCCTCATAGACTTATATACCTATGTACACTCACAAACGCATTAGTCCCTTAACCTATAAGTCTTCAATACACCAAAATCACGAAGGGGCACTAGATGCACTTACAATCTCCCCCTTTTTGGTGATTGATGACAATATAGGTTTAGTTTTCAACGAGGATAAACATATGAAGTGTAAATACTGATATTGAGGAATGTGATTGCAAGATATAGAAGAACTCCCCCTGAATATGTGCATGATGAGGAATTTGCTTTTGAAGCATTGCACACTTGAAGAGTAGAATCATGGAGATCTCCCCCTATATCTTGTAATTCATACACACATTCGACATATCATAATGAAGAATTTGGAATGCACGATGAAATATGGTGATTGATGTAATTCAGCATGCGTGCATTAACATATATGAGGAATAAGCATGCAGAAAAACACATCAAAAATATTAGAGCACCATCAGGTTTAAGTTTACAACTCGATCCAATAAAGTTTCAGAAGAATGAGAGTTGTAACTTAGCAAAAAAACGCCCATATAGACAGACCCGCTTGAAGACTAACTCAGAATTCTCACCCTTTGTCATCGAATGACCAAAAGGATCGAAAATGAGGACTAACGCCCCTGAAGAATATCAGGTTGATGAAGGAGCGACAACGTTGTTGGGGTCGTTTGTCATTGAAGGGCCTGCTGCAGTGTCGTCCAGGTCTTCATGCTCGTCGGTGTCGCGCGATGAAGAATAGGAGTTGGACACCAAGGAGGAACCTTGACCTTCTTGAATTTCTTTGGTGGAGGTGCAGACCAGTCAAAATCTTCCTTGAGACCCATTGCCTTGAGATCCTCATCACCATACAGATGTGAGAATGGCCCAGGTGCGACCAAAGACGTCATGGAGGTAGTAATGGTTTTTCTTCACTGCATTGTGTGTAGCAGTCATGTTGTGAAGAAATGAACCAAACTGACGCTTAAAGCATTTATGGTTTCGATCCACCTTCTAGTGAAGGCTAAGCAGAAGCTCACGGTCAGTCATCACATGAGGAGCAGTCACTTGAGGAGTAGACTTGGGTGCATTGGCAGCAGAGTCATGTGTGGCAGAGTCATCATTGGTGGAATAAGATGCAACTTTACGAAACTGACCATCCATTGGACGAATGCTTTCATCAATGACAATAGGAGCCTTGCCCTTTTCATTAGTTGAAGTAAAAGTCTGCTTGAGGACTTCAATTGGGGGCAAGTAGCTGAGGTGATTCTGAAAATCAGCCTTATAGTTGAGTGAAGACCTTGTCCTGAGGAATCTCATAATCCAAGGTGCATAAGGTTTCAGCTCAAACGGAGAAAGTGCAGCATTTGCGAGAGTCCTCATGAAGAAATCGTGATAGTTGATAGGAATGCTATGTATGATGTTGAATAGCAGATTCTTCATAATGCCAACTATTTCCTCATCAGATGAGTCGTGGCCTTTGATGGGACTCATTGTCCTCGTCAGAATGCGATAGACAGTCCGAGGCACATATAGTAATTCCTTCACGAGGAATTTGGTTCGTGGGGCCTGACCTGGCTTCAAAGGCTTCATCAAAACTTGCATGTAGTGATTTGTAAGCTCAGGTTCACTGTAGATGCAACGAGCAGCTTCAAGGGGAGGACTAAGTGGTAAAGCACGAAGCAATTCAGTAGATGGTGCCGTGTAGTGAGTGTTTTCATACATCCAGTCTAGCACCCATGAATTCACATCTTCAGAATCTCCTGTGATGTGCAACGTCGCATAAAATTGAAGAATGAGCTCTTCATTCCAATCACAGATGTCAGTGCAGAAATTTAACAGTCCAGCGTTATGAAGAACACTAAGGACTGGCTCGAAGCACGACAGAGATTCCATATCCACGTGAGGAATGTGCTCATGGTAGAAGATTTTGTCTTTGTTAAACATCACTGAGGAATAGAAAGATGCCTAGCTAGCAGTCCAGAAACGCCTTTTCCTAATGCAAGCAGAGTCATAGGGGTTGTAGTCTGTGAAGAATACGTGCTCGCTGAAGAAATCATCAGCCTTGAATTTTTGCTTCCTGGAGAATGGATCCTTTGGCTTGGGTAGAGGAGTGTCAGTGAGTTGCATCACAACCTTAGGAATCACAATCTCAGGTTCTTTAGGCTGAGGAATTTCTGGTTCCTCTTCAGTTGCAGTCTGCATCTTCAGATGTTCAGCAGCAATAGTTTCTTCAGCACTAGTGGCTGGAATTTCTTCACGTATAGACGAAGTGGGGTGAGTTTCTTCAGAGCCCATTTGAACAGTTTGTGCAGGGGATTGAGGTATTTGCCGTAAAGGTGTGAACAGTGGAGAGTTGGGGTGCTGACTTTCCCAAAATTCATCACTTAGCACAGGTGTGGTGCAGCCAATGTCCACATCTTCATCTTCCATTTCTTCAACGCCAGCCTCTTCAGCTGTGAACTGAGGCATAGGCGAGGAAACACCTGGTGTTGAAGGGATTTGATCTGCTTCAATTTCTTCATCCATCTGCTCTGACGAAGCAGCAGAAGGATTTTCTTCATTAGATCCGCTAGGGATCACATATTCTTCATCAAAAGGAACAAGGTCCTTTTGATGGCATGGTTGAGATCGGAACAACATCAATGGGATTTGTGAATGAACTTGTCATAGACTTCATTTTCTTCAAAGTTGAAGAATCTGAAGTAGCTGATGCTTTCCTTTTCTTCACAGTTGCACGCTCTGCTGCCTTGGTCTTCTTCACATCTGTTGCAGATGGAAGGATCAGAGTTGGTGTAGGCGCAGGAGGAGCAGAGGATTTTGGAGGAGCAGGAGCGACATGAGGAATTGGCCTTGAGGTCTTTGAAGATTCTGGCCGTGAGGACATAGCTGAGGAACTTGGCCTTGAGGACATTGACGGCGAAGCACTTGGCTTGTGAGCAGGCTTATTTGACATGGCCTTCTTAGGCATGACAGAGGCCTCAGCGGCAGCAATAGCAGAAGAGTCTTCGTTGAATTTCCTCACTGCTGCTTTTGCTTGTTTGGCCAACTTGGCCTGGCGCTTGGCCCATTCTTCAGGAAAGTCCTCACCGTGCTTGATGCTGGTGGGATCCGCTTCTTGGCCAGGTGCCAATGGAGGTCTTGAGCATGGAGGGGTAACAGCGAATTTCTTCATGTATTTGGGAGTAACATATCTGTACTCCCTCCACTCTCTAGCCCATCTCCTCTCTATCTTCTGAATGCACACCTTGCGCTGATTTTTATCTTCCTCAGGAGGTGTGCAGTACCCAGCATAGATGTCATCAGGGATTTCAAAAGCAGTGTTGACCTCAGGACTCTTTCCTCCTTTCTGTGGCTTCTTACCATCACCCATTTTCTTCAGTTGACGAATTTGAACAATCGAATTCTCTGAAGAAGTATGTAATTTTTCTTCGAGGAACGCTGCATGAGTTAAGTTGATGAGAACCTAGTGATTCAGCAGCCGACATGAGTACCTGTGAACAGAGTATAGTTGCGAGGAATTTGGAGAGGTCATATGCGTTCTCAGAAGGTTTTGTAAAAAGAACAAGTTTGAGGAATTTGACCAGACGAGTCTTGAAGAATTTCACTGAGCGTTCTTAGTCTTAGGTTCCAGAGTTGTACAGATCAGAAATCCGCACAACTGAGGAATCTTGAAGAGAAATTTGCAGCTTATAGAAATGAATCAAGAACAAATGACATGTGAGGTGTTTAGTGTGTGAAGATTTGAAGAAAAACACCTTTGAAGATTTTGTAGATAATCATTTGAATCACAGAGGGTAGTAAAAGTATCTTTTAATTACCCTGAACAAAGAACACGATGAACTATGAGGTGGAGAAGTGAAGTTCGTCTGTGCAGATCTTCCACGCCCTAACTCGGCGGAGGAAGACGGCTACGGCAGCGGCGGAGTGAAGATTTCCGCGGCCGGCGCGAGTACGGTGGCGACGAGGTCGAGGCAGTGAAGCTCTTCCTCACCAGCGACGATGATGTAGCGGCGGCGCTAGGGTTTGAGAAGCTCGAGCTGGAGAAGGAGGTCGAGCGGAGTAAAGGAAGTGAGGAAGGGGAGAGGGGGTATTTATAGCCATGGTGAAAAACTATTCGCCTCAAGAATTTGGACGAACGTGCCCCTAACCCTTCTCATTCGCATGACACGTGTCACCCACGTACTGAGAAGTGGAGATCGTGTTAGATCGTGGGTGAATAGATAAGTGTATCATGGGATGCAGAACGGTTTGAGCGGCAAAGCCGAAAATTTGGATAAGATAAGTTTTAACGTTCCATTCGCAAATTCTTCAGCTGACAAGGACACAGTGAAGATTTTGAATGAGTTTCAAATAGAACGCACATGAAGAATTTGTGAATAGATTGGGTTAAGTTTAGCATAGAGGTGGAAGGGTCCGATCACATTCACTTAGCAGAAAAACCAACTTGAAGAATTAGCAATAAGTGAATGCTGTAGAGGACATAAACTCATATATATATATATAGTGTTACTATTCATCACCCAGTGTGCATAATAAGTTATTGTTCACCCGAGGTAATCTTACGATCATCTCATAATTAAATTAAGTTTCGAATTCAAATAGTTACATTCCTATTGATTCACTACGTAAAATTTGACATAAGAAAATAAAAATATATATGTTTGTAATTTTACATAACATAAAATATTTTTTACGGCGATTATATATTTTCTTACGGTCCCTTTTTGTGTCGGAAATAAGACAAAACTTACGGAACATAAAATTATGATGCATTGATGGTAAAATAGAGGGGGTGAAGAATAACTATTCCTCACCCAGGGTGACGAATAGCCAATGAAGAAAAACGACGGAAACAGTGAAGACAATGCAAAGTTGAAGAATTTGAAAAACGGAGGAATTTCAACTTTTGGTGGTGGCGAGACCCACCGTATATGAATGATGATTTCAGACACCGCGTACAATTGTTGTAGGGTTCTGAGAATCACATTCTTCATTAATTTCTTCACACTTAGAGTGTTATTCTTCATTGATTGAAGAAAAACGTTTCTTCATGTGTTGCACATCTAAGTCATCAATTTTGCATAAGTGTTAGGATGAGTGTCCTTTTCAAAGAACATTCGAAGATTCTAAGATATTTAGCTCACACCACAACTTGCTAAATCTCTTCTCATCCAAGGGCTTTGTGAAGATATCGGCTAGCTGTTCTTCAGTCTTCACATCCTCAATAGAAACGTCGCCCTTTAACACATGATCACGAAGAAAATGATGACGAATCTGAATGTGATTTGTCTTCGAGTGCTGAACTGGGTTGTGAGCAATCTTGATGGCACTCTCATTGTCACAGAACAGAGGCACATTCTTCATGTTGACGCCATAGTCCTTGAGAGTTTGCTTCATCCACAGCAATTGAGCATAGCAAGAACCAGCGGCAATGTACTCAGCTTCAGCAGTAGATAGTGATACGTAGTTCTGTTTCTTCGAGGACCAACAGACCAAGGATCGTCTGAGGAAATGACATGTACCAGATGTTAACTTGCGGTCCACACGATCACCAGCATACTTAGACTCAGAATATCCAATGAGATCAAAAGCCGAGCCCTTGGGGTACCATAATCCAAGTGCTGGTGTGTGAGCTAGATATCGAAGAATATGCTTCACAGCCTTATGGTGTGATTCCTTCGGTGTAGCTTGAAATCGGGCACACATGCAAACACTAAGAATTATGTCTGGCCTAGATGCACATAGGTACAATAAGGAGCCAATCATGGAGCGGTATATCTTATGATCGAAGTCAATACCATTTTCATGAGTGCACAGATGGCCATTTGTGGGCATAGGAATTTTGACGCCTTTGCAATCTTGCATGCCAAATTTCCTCAGTACATCCTTGAGGTATTTCTCCTGAGATATGAATATGCCATTGCGTTGTTGACGAATTTGAAGACCTAAGAAGAATTTCAACTCTCCCATCATAGACATTTGATATTCTTCACTCATCATATAGGCAAATTCATCACTATAACGTTGGTTAATACAGCTAAAGATAATATCATTAACATATATTTGGCACACAAACAATTCACCATCATAAGATTTAGTGAAAAGAGTAGGGTCGAGTGAACCGGGTTTGAAGCCTTTCTTCATAAGGGATTCCTTCAAAGTATCATACCATGCCCGTGGGGCCTGCTTGAGGCCATAGAGGGCCTTATTGAGTCTGAAGACTTTGTCTGGATTGTTTGGATCTTCAAAACCTGGGGGTTGAGCAACATATACTTCTTCCTCAAGCTTACCATTGAGGAATGCACTTTTTACATCCATTTGATATAGAGTGATGTCATGATGGTTAGCATAAGCAAGTAATATGCGAATAGCCTCAAGTCTAGCAACAGGTGCAAAAGTTTCATCAAAATCAATTCCTTTAACCTGTGTGTAGCCTTGAGCTACAAGCCGTGCCTTATTCCTTACCACAAGGCCATTTTCATCTTGCTTGTTGCGGTAGATCCACTATGTGCCAATGATATTGTGCTTACGAGGATCTCGACGTTTGACCAGTTCCCAGACGTTGTTGAGCTCGAACTAATGTAATTCTTCTTGCATGGCCTGAATCCACTCAGGCTTCAAAAATGCTTCATCTACCTTAGTGGGCTCTGTGATAGAGACAAAAGCATAGTGCCCACAAAAGTTAGATAAATGTGAAGCTTTTGAGCGTGTGAGAGGACCTTGCGCTTTAATGTCATTGATGATCTTTTCAACTTGCACTTCTTTTGCAATGCGAGCATGAGCTGGTTGTCGATGAGAAATTTGATCAGCATTTTCTTCAGTATTTTCTTCAGGTGCATTAGCTCGACGTTCTTCATGTTCTGGAATGAATTCTTCAGCAGATTCTTCAGTAGGAATGACATACTCAGTATCCTTGAACTTGATAGTTTCCTTAGGTGCTGGTTCATCTATCACAGTAGGTAGGTGCTCTCTTTGCGAGCCATTAGTTTCATCGAACCGCACATCTACAGTTTCAACAACCTTGTGAAGAACGTTGTTGAAGACTCTGTAGGTGTGCGAGTCCTTTCGGTAACCAAGCATAAAACCTTCATGTGCTTTCGGTGCAAATTTTGAGTTGTGATGAGGATCTCTAATCCAACATTTAGCACCGAAGACTTTGAAATAACTTACATTGGGTTTCTTATCAGTGAGGAGTTCATATGCAGTCTTCTTGAAGAATTTGTGAAGATATACTCTGTTGATGATGTGGCACGCAGTATCAATTGCCTCAATCCAGAAACGACGAGGCGTTTTGTATTCATCAAGCATAGTGCAAGCCATCTCAACAAGAGTCATGTTATTGCGCTCCATGATGCCGTTTTGCTGAGGAGTATAAGGAGTAGATAACTCATGAGTAACACCAAGTTCATAAAGATAGTCATCAAGACCAGAATTCTTGAACTCAGTTCCATTGTCACTTCTGATGTGCTTGATCTTCACAGCAAAGTTGGTTGAAGCCCTCGAGGAAAATCGTTTGAAGACTTCCTGCACTTCATGTTTGTAAGTAACAATGTGTACCCATGTATATCGAGAGTAATCATCAACAATAACAAAGCCATATTGAGATGCCTCATTTGAGACTGCAGAATAATGGTTAGGACCGAAGAGATCCATGTGAAGCAATTCAAATGGACGAGTGGTGGTCATGATAGTCTTCGCTGGATGCTTAGCCTTTGTCATCTTCCCAGCTTCACAGGCTCCGCATAAGTGATCCTTCAGGAATTTGACATTCTCGATGCCAATGACATGCTTCTTATTCGCAAGCATGTGCAAATTCCTCATGCCTGCATGACCAAGTCGTCGATGCCAGAGCCAGCCTTCTAAAGCTTTTGTAAGTAGACACACGGCTGGTTGTGGTCCTGTAGAGAAATCAACAATATACAGGTCTCCTCTCCTAAAGCCTTCGAAGACTTTAGAATTGTCAGCTTCCATAACCACAACACAACGGTACTTTCCAAAGACAACAACCATATCAAGATCGCAAAGCATTGAGACAGACATGAGGTTGTATCCCAAGGACTCGACAAGCATGACTTTGTCCATGTGTCGATCCTTTGTGATCGCAACCTTACCTAGACCCAATACCTGACTTTTGCCTTTGTCAGCGAATGATATGCTTCAGATGTGATGCTGATAAGGGAGCATCCATCAATAGATTCTTGTCACCAGTCATGTGATTTGTACATCCACTATCGAGGACCCACTCAGTGGCTTTGGGTTGATCATCCTACAGATGAATTAGTGCAACTTACGAAGTCATATACTTCATCAGTGAAGAATATGACATCAATTCATCAGATCAATTTCATCAAGCAACAGAACAGATAAAACAGTATGGGGACGTGAGAAATGAAAGTTCATCTCTTCATGATTAGCCTGTGTCCTTTCAGACACCCTCAGGTCTCCAGCAAATTCTTCAGACGATTACGTACGTCTAGAGACCTGACCCTGCAGAAGAGATTAGTTCTTTTTCTTCACCACCCACATCCGAAGGGGTGGCAAAGAGTTCATCACTCTGTGAGCTCCATACGAGAAAGGTGGCATAGAAGCCAGTTCATTTCGTTTCACATAAGAGGAGTTAGGATAATCATATGAATAAGCAGAGAAATTCTTCGAGGACTTATGAACATAATAATTAGAAGAATAATGCTCATAGTCATAGCCCTTAGCTCTTCCCTGCGAAACAAAGTTGTTAGCACAATGATAATCATATGAGGACTTTGATCCTTTTGAGGAATTTGGTCCATATGAAGAATTTGACCAGGGGTTCCTATTCTTCACAGGTGGTGTCCTGAGGACATTCACCTGAAGACTTTCAAGGCACCTTTTGGGAACCTAGATTTTCTTCATAGGAGGACCGTTCCTGCAGTTAGTGCCAACATATCTAGCAAATATTTCACCATTCTGATTTTTGAACATTTTATAGTTGGAGTCAATTGACTCATCATCAGAATGAGGAGATTCACATGCAAATCCAGATAAGTTAGATGGATCAACTGGAGGTCCCTTTGCAGCAACCCATGAGGTTTTGGGGTACTGCTCAGGCTTCCAATATGTACCATCAGCATTGAGTTTCCTCTCAAAGGCAATACCCTCTTTCCTAGGGTCCCTGTTGAGGATCTGCTTTTTAAGCACAACACAAAGATTCTGATGCCCTTTGAGGCTTTTGTACATGCCTGTCATGTACAATTCCTTCAGCCCTGCATTGTCAGTGATACTAGCAGTGTCCTCAGATGAGGAATTAGTGATAACAGAGGCAGATGAATAATTTGAAACATTAACAACGTTTGAACATTCAGGTGAAGAATTAGTAGATTCACGTTCAATGCATTTCAAACAAGGACGAACAAATTCTTCTTGAGAAGCGCTGATTTGTTGAGCAAGTAATGAATCACGCTCCTTCTGAAGATCTTCATAACTCACTCTTAGCTTCTCAAGGTCTTGCTTTCTTTGAAGAAACTCATGAGAAAGCTTCTCATGATCAGATAAGAGAGTGTTATGATGACCTTGAAGGTTGTCAAACCTAGTCTAAAGTCTCTGAAGATTTTCAGTCAAGGCTTTAGTGCGATCCATTTCTTCACCCAACATATCATCACTTTTGTGTAACATGTTTTGAACCTTTTCAAAAGCCCTTTGTTGTTTTACAGCAATCTTAGCAAGTTTAGAATAGCTGGGCTTGAGGTTTTCATCAGATTCATTCTCACTAGATTCAGAGGAGGTATATTTGAGTACCTTGGCACCCTTTGCCATGAAGCAATAGGTGGGAGCGTAGTCATCATTGCCTTCATCAGCCTTGTTGGTGAGGTCATTTTCTTCGGTGTTGAAGATAGACTTGCTGACGAATGCAGTAGCGAGGGCTAGGCTCGCCACACCGGATTTGGACACCTCAGATGCCTCCTCTTCCTCATTTTCTTCAGATTCAGCCTCAGAGTCCATTTCCTTGCCAATGAATGCCGGAGCCTTCTTGGAGCTGCTCTTCTTGTGAGATGAAGACTTTGAGGATTTTGATGATGAAGATTTTGAGGATTTCTTCTTTTTCTTCGCTTCATCAGAACTGTAATCCTTGTATTTCTTCTTCTTTGATTCCTTTTCCCACTGAGGACAATCTTGAATGTAATGTCCAGGTTTCTTGCATTTGTGACAAAGCCTCTTCTTGTAGTCACTGGATGAGGAATCATTGCTCCTTGAGGGTCTTCCAAAGCGACCACGTCTTGAGAACTTCTGGAATTTCTTCACGAGCAGTGCTAGCTCATGGCTTAGTTCTTCAGGATCACCAAGGCTGCTACCAGAGTCTTCATCTTTGGACTCAGATACTGCCTTGGCCTTCAGTGCACGTGATCTGCCATAGCTCGAACCATAGAGATCTCTCTTTTCAGCAAGTTGGAACTCATGAGTATTTAGCCTCTCGAGGATATCAGCGGGATCAAGTGACTTGTAATCAACACGTTCTTGTATCATCAATGCCAGAGTATCAAATGAGGAATCAAGCGACCTCAGCAATTTCTTTACCACCTCATAGTCGGTGATGTCAGTGGCACCAAGTGCTTGAAGCTCATTTGAGATGTCAGTGAGGCGATCAAAGGTTTGTTGAATATTTTCATTGTCGAGTCTTTTGAAGCGGTTGAAGAGATTATGAAGAACATCAACTCAAGAGTCACGTTGTGTTGAGACTCCTTCATTCACCTTGGACAGCCTATCCCAGATAAGCTTAGCAGTTTCCAAAGCACTCACTCTTCCATACTGTCCTTTGCTCACATGGCCACATATGATATTCTTCGCTTGAGAATCGAGTTGCTTGAATCTCTTCACATCAACAGCATTCATAGAAGGTGTGACTGAGGGAACACCATTTTCCACAACATACCAGAGATCGTTATCAATTGCCTCAAGATGCATTCGCATCTTATTCTTCCAGTAGGGGTAGTCCGTCCCATCGAAGGTAGGACACCCAGCAGAGACCTTGATCATACCTGCGGTCGACATAACTAAACTCCAGGCGGTTAAACCAAAATCACACAGAACAAGATAGTACCTTGCTCTGATACCAATTAAAAGTGCGTTATATCGACTAGAGGGGGGGTGAATAGGCGATTTTTATGAATTCTTCACTGAGGAATTTGCAGGTGAGGAAATTCCTTAGCGAAGAACCACTAGCAGCGGAATAAGTACTCAAAAGTAAACATATCAGAGCACAAGCATAGTCATCATGATGAAATGAAGACAAGCACAGAGTACAGAAAGTGTAAACACAGGATAACACAGGATGAAGACAAACAGACTGAAGAAATTGAACCGAGGAATTTGAGAAAGTCTTCAGTCAAAGTCTTCAAACACAGATATGAACAAGCACTCAACACAATTATGAGGAAATGAAAGAGTTGAGGAAATAGAACCAGTGAGCTTGGTGAAGACAATGATTTGGTAGACCAGTTCCAACAGCTGTCTCAGTTGTACGTCTGGTTGGAGCGGCTAGGTATTTAAACCTGAGGACACACAGTCCCAGACACATAGTCCTCACCGTATTCTCCTTGAGCTAAGGTCATACAGACCTCGCCCAATCACTCGTGGTAAGTCTTCAGGTGACTTCCGAACCTTCACAAACTTGGTCACTCGGCAATCCACAATTCCTCTTGGATGCTCTAGACCTTGACGCCTAACCGTCTGGAAGAAGCACAGTCTTCAAAGGTAACAAGCGTCGGATCCACGCAGGATCAATCTCTTCAGTGATGCTCAATAACTTGGGGTTTGTAGGTGTTTGGGTTTGAGTTTTGGTTGTAAGTGCATCTAGTGCCCCTTAGTGATTTTGGTGTATTGAAGACTTATAGGTTAAGGGACTAATTCATTTGTGAGTATACACATGTCTATAAGTCTATGAGGAGTTTGATATTTATAGAGAAAGTCGACCCCTAAAAATGAAGTTCTTCGACTGAAGACTTTGGATTTCTGAAGACTTTCTGAAGACTTTGAAAGTGAAGAAATTGGTGTAACCTTGAAGACTTAGTATTCATTTGAGGAATATGAAGCGTGAAGACTTTTGTTTTCATAGTTTCATTTTCTCTTTCTTGAGTCATAGGAAACACCGTACTGTTAAAGGGGGTCGAGGAAATACTAAGGAAGAATTTCCATGTGATGCTCAACTCAAAATCCTACACCTACCAATCCCTTTGAGTGAAGCCCAGTCATATTCTTCAGTGACAGAGACGAAGTTCTTCTGGTCTCTGAGGAATTTGTTCTGACTGAGGAGTTAAAAATTCGCCAGTGCGTATTGCCTACACAGTGAGGAACATGATAGCCCTGAGGATTTTGCTACTCAAAATTCCGACCGTTGCTGTGCTATGCGCCAGCTGTCCCAAAATATCTATCCACCTAACGGTCATATCATTGAAGGGCATTTATGTCTTATCATGTCGGGCTGCTCCCTAGGCTATAAACAGCCTCCCCCTACAACCACTAGCTGGTTGGCTGCTCCGAGAGAAACTGACACTTGTCATTTGAGAGCAACCCATCCTCCGAGGACTTTGAGCGAAAATCATCGAGTGAGGAAAAACCCCAACCCAAACACCTACAAACCCCAAGTGATTGAGCATCACTGAAGAGATTGATCCTGCGTGGATCCGATGCTTGTTGCCTTTGAAGACTGTGCTTCTTCCAGACGGTTAGGCGTCATGGTCTAGAGCATCCAAGAGGAATTGTGGATCGCCGAGTGACCAAGTTTGTGAAGGTTTGGAAGTCGCCTGAAGACTTACCACGAGTGATTGGGCGAGGTCTGTGTGACCTTAGCTCAAGGATAATACGGTGAGGACTTGGTGTCCTGAGCTGCGTGTTCAGGACTGGGTGTCCAGGACTGTGTGTCCTCGAGTTTAAATACTTAGCCGCTCCAACCAGACGTACAACTAAGACAACAGTTGGAACTGGTCTACCAAATCATTGTCTTCACCAAGCTTACTGGTTCTATTCCCTCAACTCTTTCATTTCCTCATAACTGTGTTGTGTGTTTGTTCATATCTGTGTTTGAAGACTTTGACTGAAGACTTTCTCAATTTCCTCAGTTCAATTTCTTCAGTCTGTTTGTCTTCATCCTGTGTTATCCTGTGCTTATGCTTCCTGTACTCTGTGCCTGTCTTCATTTCATCATGATGACTATGCTTGTATTCTGTTATGTTTACTTTTGAGTACTTATGCCGCTGCTAGTAGTTGTTCGCTAAGGAATTTCCTCACCAGCAAATTCCTCAGTGAAGAATTTCATAAAAATCGCCTATTCACCCTCCCTCTAGTCGATATAACGCACTTTCAATTGGTATCAGAGCAAGGTACTCCCTTGTTCTGTGTCATTTTGGTTTAACCTCCTGGAGTTTAGTTATGTCGACCGCAGTTATGATCAAGGTCTCTGCTGGGTGTCCTACCTTTGATGGGACGGACTATCCCTACTGGAAGAATAAGATGCGAATGCATCTTGAGGCAATTGATAACGATCTCTGGTATGTTGTGGAAAATGGTGTTACCTCAGTCACACCTTCTCTGAATGCTGCTGATTGAAGAGATTCAAGCAACTTGACTCTCAAGCGAAGAATATCACATGTGGCCATCTGAGCAAAGGACAATATGGTAGAGTGAGTGCTTTGGAGACAGCGAAGCTTATCTGGGATAGGTTGTCCAAAGTGAATGAAGGAGTCTCAACACAGCGTGTCTCTCGAGTTGATGTTCTTCGCAATGTCTTCAATCACTTCAAAAGACTTGACAATGAAAACATTCAACAAACCTTCGATCGCCTCACTGACATCTCAAATGAGCTTCAAGCACTTGGTGCCACTAACATCACCGACCATGAGGTGGTGAAGAAATTGCTGAGATCGCTTGATTCCTCAGTTGACACTCTGGCATTGATGATACAAGAACGTGCTGATTACAAGTCACTTGATCCCGCTGATATTCTCGAGAGGCTAAATACTCATGAGTTCCAACTTGCTGAAAAAAGAGATCTCTATGGTTCGAGCTATGGCAGATCACGTGCACTGAAGGCCAAGGCAGTATCTGAGTCCGAAGATGAAGACTCTGGTAGCAGCCTTGGTGATCCTGAAGAACTAAGCCATGATCTAGCTCTGCTCATGAAGAAGTTACAAAAGTTCTCAAGACGTGGTCACTTTGGAAGACCCACAAGGAGCAATGATTCCTCATCCAGTGACTACAAGAGGAGGCTCTGTCACAAATGCAAGAAACCTGGACATTACATTCAAGATTGTCCTCAGTGGGAAAAGGAATCAAAGAAGAAGAAATACAAGAATTACAATTCGGATGATGCGAAGAAAAAGAAGAAATCCACCAAATCGTCATCATCAAAATCCTCAAAGCCTTCATGTCACAAGAAGAGCAGCTCCAAGAAGGCTAGGGCATTCATTGGCAAGGAAATGGACTCTGAGGCTGAATCTGAAGAAAATGAGGAAGAGGAGACATCTGAGGAGTCCGAATCCGGAGTGGCGAGCCTAGCTCTTGCTACTGCATTCGTCAGCAACTCTATCTTCAACACTGAAGAAAATGACCTCACCAACAAGGCTGATGAAGGCGATGATGACTACGCTCCCACCTATTGCTTCATGGCAAAGGGTGCCAAGGTACTCAAATATACCTCCTCTGAATCAAGTGAGAATGAATCTGATGAAAACCTTAAGCCCATCTATTTTAAACTTGCTAAGATTGCTGTAAAACAACAAAGGGCTCTTGAAAAGGTTCAAAACATGCTAGACAAAAGTGATGATATGTTGGGTGAAGAAATGGATCGCACTAAAGCCTTGACTAAAAATCTTCAGAGACTTCAGACTAGGTTTGACAATCTTCAAGGTCATCATAACACTCTCTTATCTGATCATGAGAAGCTTTCTTATGAATTTATTCAAAGAAAGCAAGACCTTGAGAAGCTAAGAGGTTATGAAGATCTTTAGAAGGAGTATGATTCATTACTTGCTCAACAAATCAGCGCTTCTCAGGAAGAATTTGTTCCTCCTTGTTTGAAATGCATTGAACGTGAATCTGCTAATTCTTCACCTGAATGTTCAAATGCTGCTAATGTTTCAAATTCTTCACATGCCTCTGCTATCACTAATTCCTCATCTGAGGACATTGCTAGTATCACTGACGATGCAGGGCTGAAGGAATTGTACATGACAAGCATGTACAAAAGCCTCAAAGGGCATCAGACTCTTTGTGATGTGCTTAAAAAGCAAATCCTCAACAGGAACCCTAGGAAAGAGGGTATTGCCTTTGAGAGGAAACTCAATGCTGATGGTACATATTGGAAGCCTGAGCAATACCCCAAAACTACATGGGTTGCTGCAAAGGGACCTCCAGTTGATCCATCTAACTTATCTGGATTTGCATGTGAATCTCCTCGTTCTGATGATGAGTCATTTGACTCCAACTATAAACTGTTCAAAAATCAGAATGGTGAAGTATTTGCTAGACATGTTGGCACTAACTGCAGGAACGGTTCCCCTATGAAGAAAATCTTGGTTCCCAAAAGATGCCTTGAAAATCTTCAGGTGAATGTCATCATGACGCCACCTGTGAAGAATAGGAACCCCAGATCAAATTCTTCATGGATCATATTCCTCAAAAGGATCAAAGTCCTCATATGAACATCATCGTGATAACCCGTCTGTTTCGCAGGAAAGATCTAAGGATTATGGATATGTGCATTATTCTTCAAATTATTATGTCCATAAATCCTCGAAGAATTTCTCTGCTTACTCTTATGCTTACTCTAACCCCTCTTATGTGAAACAAAATGGACCGGCTTCTATGCCATCCTTCTCGTATGGAGCTCGCTGAATGATGAACTCTTTGCCACCCCTTCAGATGTGGGTGGTGAAGAAAAAGAACTAATCTCTTTTGCAGGGTCAGGTCTCCAGACGTATGTAATCGTTTGAAGAATTTGCTGGAGACCTGAGCATGCCTGATAGGATGCAGGCTAATCATGAAGAAATGAACTTTCATTTCTCACGTCCTCACACTGCTTTATCTGTTCTGTTGCTTGATGAAATTGATCTGATGAATTGATGTCATATTCTTCACTGATGAAGTATATGAGTTTGTAAGCTGCACTAATTCATCTGCAGGATGATCAACCCAAAGCCACTAAGTGGGTCCTCGATAGTGGATGTACAAATCACATGACGGGTGACAAGAATCTATTGATGGATGCTCCATTATCTCCATCGCATCTGAAGCATATCATCTTTGCTGACAAAGGCAAAAGTCAGGTATTGGGTCTAGGTAAGGTTGCGATCACAAAGGATCAACACATGGACAAAGTCATGCTTGTTGAGTCCTTAGGATACAACCTTATGTCTGCCTCTATGCTTTGTGATCTTGATATGGTTGTTGTCTTTGGCAAATACCATTGTGTTGTGGTTATGGAAGCTGACAATTCCAAGGTCTTCGAAGGCTTTAGGAGAGGAGACATGTATATTGTTGATTTATCTACAGGACCACAACCAGCTGCGTGCCTACTTGTAAAAGCTTCAGAAGGCTGGCTCTGGCATCGACGACTTGGTCATGCAGGCATGAGGAATTTGCACACGCTTGCGAAGAAGAAGCATGTCATTGGCATCGAGAATGTCAAATTCCTCAAGGATCACTTATGCGGAGCTTGTGAAGCTGGGAAGATGACAAAGGCCAAGCATCCAGTGAAGACTATCATGACCACTACTCGCCCATTTGAATTGCTTCACATGGATCTCTTCGGTCCTAATCATTATTCTGCTATTTCAAATGAAGCATCTCAATATGGCTTTGTTATTGTTGATGATTACTCTCGTTATACATAGGTACACCTTGTTACTTACAAACATGAAGTGCATGAAGTCTTCAAACGATTTTCCTCAAGGGCTTCAACCAACTTTGGTGTGAAGATCAAGCACGTCAGAAGTGACAATGGCACTGAGTTCAAGAATTCTGGTCTCGATGACTATCTTGATGAACTTGGTATTACTCATGAGTTATCTGCTCCTTATACTCCTCAACAGAATGATGTCGTGGAGCGCAAGAACATGACTCTTGCTGAGATGGCTCGCACTATGCTTGATGAATACAAAACGCCTCGTCATTTCTGGACTGAGGCAATTGATACTGCGTGCCACATCATCAACAGAGTATATCTTCACAAATTCTTCAAGAAGACTACATATGAACTCCTCACTGATAAGAAACCCAATGTAAGTTATTTCAAAGTCTTCGGTGCTAAATGTTGGTTAAGAGATCCTCATCACAACTCAAAATTTGCACCGAAAGCACATGAAGGTTTTATGCTTGGTTACGGAAAGGACTCGCACACCTACAGAGTCTTCAACAACGTTCTTCACAAGGTTGTTGAAACTGTAGATGTGCGGTTCGATGAAACTAATGGCTCGCAAAGGGAGCACCTACCTAATGTGATAGATGAACCAACACCTGATGAAACTATCAAGTTCAAGGCTATCATTCCCACTGAAGAATCTGCTGAAGAATTCATTCCAGAACATGAAGAACGTCGAGCTAATGCACCTGAAGATAATACTGAAGAAAATGGTGCTGAAGAGAATGCTGATCAAACTCTTCAACGGCAACCAACTCATCCTCGCATTGCAAAAGAAGTGCAAGTTGAAAAGATTATCAATGACATCAAAGCGCCAGGTCCTCTCACACGCTCAAAAGCTTCACATTTATCTAACTTTTGTGGGCACTATGCTTTTGTCTCTATTATAGATCCCACCAAGGTAGATGAAGCATTTCTGGAGCCTGAGTGGATTCAGGCCATGCAAGAAGAATTACATCAGTTCAAGCTCAACAATGTCTGGGAACTGGTCAAACGTCCAGATCCTCGCAAGCACAATATCATTGGCACAAAGTGGATCTACCGCAACAAGCAAGATGAAAACGGCCTTGTGGTGAGGAATAAGGCACGGCTCGTAGCTCAAGGCTACACACAAGTTGAAGGAATTGATTTCGATGAAACTTTTGCACCTGTTGCTAGACTTGAGGCTATTCGCATATTACTTGCTTATGCTAACCATCATGATATCACTTTATATCAAATGGATGTGAAAAGTGCATTCCTCAATGGTAAGCTTGAGGAAGAAGTATATGTTGCTCAACCCCCAGGTTTTGAAGATCCAAAGAATCCTGACAAAGTCTTTAGACTAAACAAGGCCCTCTATGGCCTCAAGCAGGCCCCATGGGCGTGGTATGATACCTTGAAGGAATTCCTCATGAAGAAAGGCTTCAAACCCGGTTCACTCGACCCTACTCTTTTCACTAAATCTTGTGATGGTGAATTGTTTGTGTGCCAAATATATGTTGATGATATTATCTTTGGCTGTACTGACCAACGTTATAGTGATGAATTTGCCTATATGATGAGTGAAGAATATCAAATGTCTATGATGGGAGAGTTGAAATTATTCTTAGGTCTTCAAATTCATCAACAACGCAATGGCATATTCATATCTCAGGAGAAATAGCTCAAGGATGTACTGAGGAAATTCGGCATGCAAGATTGCAAAGGCATCAAAATTCCTATGCCCACAAATGGCCATCTGTGCACTCATGAAAATGGTATTGACTTCGATCATAAGATATACCGCTCCATGATTGGCTCCTTATTGTACCTATGTGCATCTAGGCCAGACATAATTCTTAGTGTTTGCATGTGTGCCCGATTTCAAGCTACACCGAAGGAATCACACCATAAGGCTGTGAAGCATATTCTTCGATATCTAGCTCACACACCAGCACTTGGATTATGGTACCCCAAGGGCTCGGCTTTTGATCTCATTGGATATTCTGAGTCTAAGTATGCTGGTGATCGTGTGGACCGCAAGTTAACATCTGGTACATGTCATTTCCTCAGACGATCCTTGGTCTGTTGGTCCTCGAAGAAACAGAACTACGTATCACTATCTACTGCTGAAGCTGAGTACATTGCCGCTGGTTCTTGCTATGCTCAATTGCTGTGGATGAAGCAAACTCTCAAGGACTATGGCGTCAACATGAAGAATGTGCCTCTGTTCTGTGACAATGAGAGTGCCATCAAGATTGCTCACAACCCAGTTCAGCACTCGAAGACAAATCACATTCAGATTCGTCATCATTTTCTTCGTGATCATGTGTTAAAGGGCGACGTTTCTATTGAGGATGTGAAGACTGAAGAACAGCTAGCCGATATCTTCACAAAGCCCTTGGATGAGAAGAGATTTAGCAAGTTGCGGTGTGAGCTAAATATCCTAGAATCTTCCAATGTTCTTTGAAAAGCACACTCATCCTAACACTTATGCAAAATTGATGACTTAAATGTGCAACACATGAAGACACGTTTTTCTTCAATCAATGAAGAATAACACTCTTAGTGTGAAGAAATTAACGAAGAATTTGATTCTCAGAACCCTACGATAATTGTAAGCGGTGTCTGAAATCATCATTCTTATACGGTGGGTCATGCCACCACCAAAAGTTGAAATTCCTCAATTGATCATATTCTTGAACTTTGCACTGTCTTCACTGTTTCCGTCGTTTTTCTTCATTGGCTATATATATACATATATAAGTCCGCCGGCTGCCGGACACGTCCGCCGCCCACCCGTTCCACTCCCGCGCCGCCACGTGGCACCGGCCACCGCCTCCCGCCGCCGGCCCGCGAAGCCCGAGCCAGGCCCCC